>NW_028046511.1:0-9296 GCF_054177405.1 Leptonychotes weddellii
GGTTATCTTTATTGCTCCCTGGCTGCACACACTTAAAAGGGGTGTCAACTTATGGAAAGGGTATAGATTTTGGAAATGGAGGAGCTGAGCTCAAGTTCCACTTCAGCCTCTTGGTAACTGTATGATCCTGGACAATTTTCTTACTACAAGAATAACCACCAGCTCCAACAGCTACCATTCGCCAAGTGTTTATTATGCGCCAGGGGCTTAGTCTATGGTGCCATCTTATTATTTCTTTAAAGATTTTTATTTATTTATTTAACAGAGATAGAGAGAGAGCACAAGTAGGCAGAGCGGCAGACAGAGGGAGAAGGAGAAGCAGGCTCTCCGCCGAGCAGGGAGCCCAACGCGGGGCTCGATCCCAGGACCCTGGGATCATGACCCGAGCCGAAGGCAGCCGCTTAACCGACTGAGCCACTCAGGCGCCCCTTATTATTTCTTATAAGGGGTTAAGTCACCAGTGCAAGGATTTGCTGCTAGAAGCAGAAGTGAGATCTGAAGTCAGGTTCATGAACTTCGTCCATGCTTGTAACCAGTGCACCTTCTCACCAGACCGGTTCCCCTAACTTCTCTGAGCCTCGATTTCCTCCTATGTAAAATAGGGGTGATAATGCCAGCCTCCTAGGTTTAGGTTGAGGATGGGAGAAGGTAACACATGTAAGACTCCCCCAAAACAGGAATCTTTCTACTATCCAATGACTTTAGGAGGCAACATTTAATATGAATTCCAAGTTGCAGCCACAGACTCCAGAGGTGGAAAGAGATTTTGACCTCATGTGACTCTAGCCCCCTTCAACCCTGATCATCAGAGTGAGGCAGCTAGTGGCCTGGCACCAACTGGCTGATTTCTGAGAGCTGCAAGGACAGAGTGTTCCAGATGATGATCAAGATGTCCAACTAGGACTTGAAGATTCTATTAGGAAAATTTATGGAGCTGAACATTATGTCAAGTCCCACAGCTTCCAGTTTTTGTATTCCCCTGTGCAACTCATCCTGGTTGGGGACGGCCCACATTGCATCTGCAGAGATGCTGTGAGTCTTGTGCCATTTGGGGACATGCTCCCTGCCTGTCCTCATGACCCAATGACTGTGGAGCTAATGTCTCCTGAGACATCCCCTCAGCTCCCCTCTCCCCAGGAGCCTTCTCTGGGCTGGAACCATGGCTTCTATTTTGCCTATGGGAAAAGAGGCCCCTTGGAGAGGAGACCTGAGAGGGTGTCATGGTTTCTTATTGGATGGAGCAGAAGATTGGGGCCCCTTCCTGCCTCTCCTGTCCTCAACCTTCCCATTGAGGGAAGGGTCCTTCCCTCAGCGCTGGCCCTGGCCTCCCTTTTGATATCCCTGGGGAAGGCTGGACACTTGTCCAGCCTCAGTCCCCTGAAGTTTAGAGGCCTCTGCAGAAGCTGTGTGAGACCTGAGAGCTGTCATACATCACTTCACGTGATAAATCCACAGAGATGGAAAGAAAAATACTCTGAATACTGATGGCAGTGCAGCTGCGAGAAGAAAAGTTTCCAGAATTGCAATGAGCAGCCTTGTGCCGAAGTTTTATGTCATTTGCTTTCAATTCCATTTACAGTTATTTCTTGTTTTTATATCATGTTTTATTGAAATCCATTTTTTACTTTAATGCTTTAGGCTCAGTCATGGATCTTGTCTCCCCCCCCGCCCCATCTATGCCTCCTGAGCACGTGAAGGTTCACATTATGCAAACGCCACGGAAAAGGGTTTTGAAGCATCATGGATTTTGTCCCTTTCTGTATATCTCAGATTGAGTGTTTTTCTGGAAGCAGGCTGGGGACACAGCCATGCGAGCGGTGTAGTTGAGAACCTGTAGGCAGGCCAGCTTGCAGTGTGCAGCCTGTCCCCTCTCACCTTTGTAACTGGAATTCAGTCCAGTACCATGCTCACAGGGATTCCATCCTCATGACCAACTGACTGACGGACCGAATTAGAGAGTGCCCTACTTTGGATGCAGGTTCTTTAGGTAGAAAGAGGGAAGAAACAAAAGTACGGTCTTGGAAGCTCTGAGGCAAACCAGAGCATTTCTGGAAAAGAAACTGAAACAGGGATCAGAGTCTTCTCCATTCCCTGCTGCCCCCACCCCTGGCCCTCATGGCCTCCTACCAGAGAGGCTGCCAGAGCCTCCCAATGGGCTGCCTGCCTCCATCATCTCTTTCAGCAGAGGAGGACATTCCTGAATGCCACCATCATTGAGCATCTCCCAGCTGTACACCCCTGGGTCTCCGCCACACAGGACATCCTCAGTGTGGATCCCCAGACCTGCCTCCGGGCTCCTCTTGTCTGTGCTAGCTTCACTTCCAGCTCCACTCAGTTGGCTAGTTGTTGTCTCTATGGGGAAAGGCTTTCCATTCTGGTCTGCCTCTCCAGGATGCTTGCCTGGCCCACTCTGGCTGCTGGGGCCCTTTCTAAAGTGTGGCTATTCAGACACTGTCCTGTGTCTCATGTTGATATTAACTGTGTCATGAGTGTCTTATCTCTTGTTTGCATAGGAGTGTTGTAAATAAAATCTGACTATGAATCTATTTTATACAATTTGGTCTGCATAATCTTAGGCAGCTCAGTCTCTCTGTGCCTTCCCTTTCCTTACCCATAAACTGGAGATCATAATAGTACCTAACTCAGAAGGGTGCTGGGAAAATTAAATGAGGTAATATATGTAGAGTACTTAGAACAGTGTTCAGCACATAGTAAATACTATATAAATGTAAGTTTTTATTATTATTTCCAAATAACAGAAATAAACTCAAGACAGCTTAGCTTTTTAAACAATACTTTAGTATTATAAGGAAGGTTATATAAATCTCTTGTAGAACCCCAGGGCAGAGATGTATCTGGGCCTCAGGTGGGCACTGGTGCCAGATGGGAGGTGGTTACCCCTGGTCATCCTGTGAGAATCATCTTTCTCTGCTTCTTGGTCCTCCAGCAGGAAACATGGCCACCTGTTGTTCCTCAGTCACTTGTCCAGCCATATGGTGAACATGAGCTCTCCTTACTAAGTTGTGAGGAAAGCCTCTGAGAGGTCCAGTTTGGATCAGGAGCTCAATCTTTATCCAATCAGCTCTGTCCAAGAGGGCATGACGGGCCATGTCATATAAAATGGCTGCAGGGCTTACAGTTAAGTGTGTGTGTGTGTGTGTGTGTGTGTGTGTGTGAGTGAGGGGTGGTCATGAACCCCTCAGCCACTTCAAATTTTATCTTCCACAGTGCAGGGGACTCTCTACACTTCCCTAGCATCAGTTTGCTGTAACACAGAGTACTTTACACATAGCCGGTGCCGAGTACAGATTAACCAGTCTAACCGTAGACTCAAAGTACAAGAATTATAGCTCACTCGGTTTGCTCATCAAACTTTGGAAAGAGTTAGATAGATTTCCAGAGCTCCCTTGGGCTTGAAATGACTCTCACTGCTGCTGCTTCTCGCCCACCCCCTCTCCTGTCACGTGCCAAGATACTGGTCAGCAGGAACAGCATCAGTGAGGAACAAGTGGAATCAGAACTTTGGAAATGTGCAGTTACCAACACTCTCTTTGTGCTGAGAGCCAGCAGAGGCTAGTGCCGCCCACTCGGCTGGCCTTGACCTGCCTTTGCTCACAATGAATGGTCTATCAGGCCACAGACACTGGAAACTTTCCTTTGGGCACTGACCGGGTGAGAATCAGCCTGGCGGTCTGAGCAATGTGGCAACATAAGTGATGGGAGGATGCCTGAGCTTGGGTCACTCGTAGGAGTGAAATCAGACTCTAGGGAAGAGTAAAAGATGGGTCACTTAAGAGAGTATCTCCTTCATCCTTGACCCCAAACCTCCTAACTTTTCACACCCAGCTCATCCTCATCAACAGAGAAAATGCACAACAGCTGCCTGCTCCCATCCTGTTTATCCTCATTCGGTAGGGCGGTGGTGGTTCCCAAATGTGGCTGCACATTAGAATCATCTGGGGGGCTCTTAAAGATCCCGATTCCCAGGCAGTGCCCTGGACCAGTGAAATCAGATTCTCTAGGATTGGGGGTGGGCACCCTTCAGTATTTTTAAAGCTCCCAGGTGGTTCTAATATGCAGCCAAGTTTGAAAACCACTATACTGTGAGTTCATTTCTTCACATGATTCTAGTACTCAGATGACATGAAAACCTGTATCATCAGCCTACATACTCACCCTCTGTCCCAAGCTTCTCATTGTTTCAATGTATCCTCTCTTGCAAAACTGATTTACAAGTTCTGAACTTTTGTTTCTTCCCTGCCATCATTCTGAGCTCTTGCATCCATTGTCTTCCAACCTTAATTCGCTCACCCCTCTCCTCAGCACTTTTGTGATGTGCAGACATTTCACTTGTGCTGCATTAACTGTGCTTATGTTGCTTTACAAAAATATAATTTATTATAAGCTTTTTGAGGGTCGGAGGGACCATGCGTTCTATTTTTAGTTTATTTTCATATCATCCTAGGGTACCTTGTAAAATGCTGATGACCAGTAAATGTGGTTGCCCAAAGATGGAGGAGAAAGCTAGCCAAGGGTGGTTTAGGCAAGCCAGTGGGAGCCTCCAAAGGCTGGAGGTTTCTCTTCCAGAACTCTTCCAGAACTCTCAGTCTAGGAAGGAAAAGAGAGGTGCCATACTCTTCTGTTTAACAAGGGTCCCTTTGCTTATATCTGAGAGTAGTAAGGATTAAAGTAACTCTAGGGATGTGTCCTGGGAAGGTCTGTGGATGCTAGTTACAAATGGGGGGTGGTGTTTAATAGTAATAGCTACCACTCACTGAGTACTCAACTTTGTGTCTGGTGCTTTATATATAACCGTTCACAATAAGATTATTATTTAAATATTTCTGAACCTCAGGCTATTTGCCCAAGGTAAACGGCAGAGATCTAAAGGGCTATGCACTTTCCAGTAAGCCAGGTATGTTCCAAAGAAAGACTTCAGTTAGAAAGAAGAGAGTCAGACAGGCATCTCTGTCTTTACTCCCAACCAACCTTCTTCCTCATATTTGATGACAGTGGCTTAGGCAACGGTTTGCCCATTGCCCCAGGGTTGTGTGCATCACTATGCTTTTAATGCCACATTCTTAAATAGCTTTGGGGAAACAGAAGTCAAAGATAAAATCTATCTTTATGTGCATATATTCATCATCAATCATTTTTAATGAGGACTAATTGGTTGCAAGCAATAGAAACCAACTCAAGCTAGCTTAAGGAAAATAAGGGAAATGTTAGGCTGCAGAGTTGCCTTGTGGCAGCCACAGAAAGGAACATAGCTGGGGCCCAGGAAGGCACTCTCTTCCACCTCTGTGTTTCTATGCTTGTCTCCTCAAGTCTCCTCTTGGATCTGCAAACCTGCTTTTTGCACTCCCCATAAATACTGTATAATGTGGCTGCCCACAATCCTTGAGTTTGCATGCTATGGTCCTGGCCACCTGGGAAGCTTCATTTTTCTCTTGGTCCCATTTCTCTTTGTAGAGAAGAGCCTGCAACTAGCCCATATTAGGTCACATGCCTCTTGATGACATCCTTCCCCTATCATGTTGGTCAGTGGTGCTCTGGAGTGTGATATGCCCACATCTCAGGATAGGAATAAAATAATCCAAGAAAGGAGAGGTGATTGTGAATAGTAATGGATTAGCATGGCAAAAACTACATTTTATTGATGCAGACACTAGGTTAGGGGTTTTATATTTTTCTCGAATTCTCATAATGATCACTCAGGGTAGGTATTGTTATTCCCATTTTTCAAAGAAGGAAATGGAGGAGATTTGAGATTAGCAAGCCCTGGAACACTGATCCTGGTAAGTTCAAGCACTTTTGGAATCTTCTTTTTCTGGAGATACAGCTGGATTTTATGTCAGGTATGTTCATTCTTCAGTATTTGCTCCTACTGGTGAGGTGTACTTGAGTGTGTGTGCATGCGTGTCTCTGTGGGTCTGCGTGTACTTACTTTTTCCATGGCTGTGTGTGTCCTGAGATTCTGAGAATGCTCATTTTTCAATGGGGAGAGAATGTTCAGCTGGAGCCTGCTAGCCTGAGTCAGCCCAGAGCAAGAGGCCTGGCAGGAGTGGACAAAGATGCTCTTTATCCACCAGGAATGCAGTGACCTCACTATGGCTTTCCTCTGCTGGCTTGGGTTTGTGTTAAGCAGAAGGGAGAGAGATTCAGGTTGGGGCTCAGTGCTGCCTGTTCACAGACCCTCAGTTCCCCTTTCTATCCTTCATGGACCACTGTGGACAGGAGCCAGGAATTCTGGTTTCATTGCAATGAGGCTAAAATGGAGGCAGGGCTGGAGCTGAGGTTCCAGCAGACAGTGGAGCAGGGACCCTGGGGTAGAAAGACAACAGGTTCAGGAATGAGGCAGCCTGGTTTCCAGCTAGCTTCTTCTAGCAGGCTGTGAGATTCTATTCAGATCATGTCACCACTTGAGATTTCAGTGTCCCTCCTCAGTGATGTGCAGGGCCAGATGATCTTTAGTGAGGCACCTGGGGAAGTCAACCCTTTGATCTATGACTCCTTGTGCCCTTTCTCCTTGTTCTTCAAGGAAAAGCATGGTTTGGCCTGGAAGGAGTGAAGCAGGTGGGCACAGTTGTCTTCTTCAGGCATGTGCAGAGCACAGGTATGAAGAATGACATCCTGAGTATGGCTGAGGCTAGAGATGGAGGGGTTTAGGGAGGCTGTGGGTGAGATCAATTTTTTTGACAAGGAGAACTAGGAAGTCAAACTGCCTGTGTTACTAATGTTCATCTTTGGATCTTAGCTTCCTCAGCTGTAAAAGGAAACTGCCCAGCTTGATGGTTTCCAAAGATTCTCTCAGCTCTGACGTGCTACAGATGACTCAAGTAGCCCAAGGACTCCCATCCTTTAGAAACCCTTCCCCCACTTCTTCTGTATGTTTGCTTTGAACACACCAGTTTTCTAGCCCATGATGGTCCAGTTGTTATGGCAAAGGAGAGAATATTTGTATTTTGTACGTGTGGAGGGTGAGGAGTGGCGGGGGAGAGAGAGAGTGCCAGAGGATGGATAGATGGTGGGAGGAAGACATGAGAATGAGTTTTCAGGGCCTCCAGGGATCTGTCATGCTTTCATTGGCTCTCATAAACCAAGCTATCAACCCGTCCACAGAAAACACAAGTCAGGGTAATAAACCAGAAATGATGGTCTGAATTGTTTAAATCCTTCATGTTTCAGGCCACAATCACCCCATTTGACCCCAGTGTTCGACATAGATGATGGCTTAGGGACCCAGCAGCCAGTCCCTGCTGAGTCTCCATGCTGGCTGGGGGTGCATGCTGCCCGTGGTGGCCCCTCCCCTGGTGTTGTTATGACACTACCAGCCGCTCATCGGAATCCTACTTTGGGCTGGAAATTTAAAAAGTGTCAGAGCTTCTGACACAGAACCAAAGGTAAATTGCATTTGCCGTCATGTGCAAGGCATATTTGTAAGGGGTGGCCCCTTCTCATGGGAGTAGCTTCTGTTCGGGCACCACCCCGCAAGGGGAATAAAAATCTGGTTTATTTCATTGGGGGATACCTTTTCTTTATAATTTGTCAAAGATAATTTATTAGGATACTCAAAGGGATTAGTTGAGAAGAATTGAACACTACATCTGAATATAAACTGTACACGGATATGAGCTTTAATACAGCCAATTACAGAGAATATTCAGATAGAATGGCTCTTTAGGGCTGGTGTTAATGACTAATTTCTCTTTCTAAGGATGGGGGGCAAGGAGAAGAAGAGGCAGGAATGGTCCCCAACCTGGCCTGACCTACAGCCTCCTCTCCTTCCTGGGATTCTGAGTCTGGTGCCCTATCATATTTTATGTACCTCAGTCTGGCATCCATCAGGAAGGCCTCTTTTGGGCATTGGGATCATGGCAGAGTGTGGGGATTTCTCAGTGTCTGTCTACAGCTGCTCAATATTGAATACATATAAGATAACTGCTCTGGCCAAATAGAAACTATCAATCATACCACTTTCCTCTTTCACCTTCAAATTCCATTCCTAATTGTTAGTACACAGACCTTCATACCACAGGTTCCTAGAACAGAGAACTAAGTGTAAAGGCCTCTGAAAAAAAAAATTTTTTTTTTTTTTTTGCTTAGAATATCTTCTTTGGTGGTAGGAGGGCTTTTAGTGTCTTGCTAAGGGGTGGTTTGGGTTCTGCCTACCTTCTGACTTTAATGATGTACATGAAAGACATCCCATGGTCTCCCAAAGCCCCTTCCTCTATGTTTTCTTTATCCCCTTAAAACAGTTCCACCATCTCCCCCCCACAATCCCATCTGCATCGGCCCCCAAACCCAGCTGCAGTGGTTGAATTAAAATGTTTCCCCTTATAGCAAATTCCACTTCACCAACACTTTGTTTATTTGTTCTTCATTTCAACTGTGGGAAGGAACTTACCGTGAAATGCTGTGGGGCCCTACCTCACTTATTTGCAAAGCTAACTGTTAGGGCAAGACTAATTATAAACAGCAAATTTAAAATTGTCTTAGGTTTGGTGAGACAGTTACATGGATTACAATTGCTTATTTCTGACCCTTCCCAACATCCTAGACCTCCCAGATCAAAGAAGTCTGGAGCGATGAGGTATCGTGGCTCCGGCTAAGCTTACACAAGGCAAAGAGAGCTCTTGGCTGTTGCTATAATTATCCCCTCATCACCTCACCTCCACTGGCCCCCGGCTTTCTCCACCAGACACTGACGCGCTGTGGCATCTGAAGGGACTCGGGTTTCAGAGCTTCATTACATCGTAGCTGTGACCAGCAGCTCCCTGGCCAGTTATGCCTCTTCCAGGAGCTTAACTGATCAATAATTCTGTTTGAAACCTAGCAGGTCACTTCAGCAAATGGACCCTTTTTCCCCATTGTTATTTCAATTTTCTTCTTGTTTTGCTATGGATGAGGATGTCTCATGGATGAAGGATGCCAGTGTGGGTTTGGAGAATGCTAACATGGCAATGGGTGAGAATATGAGTGCAGGGGATACAACAGTGGGAAAAACATCTGGGAAATTTCTTGGGGACAAGAAACATAAAAGCCAGACAAGAACGGAGAGAGAAAGAGAGGTGAGAAGTCACATTAGAAAAAAAAATTACAGAAAAGTATTGATTCAGCCAAGAGTAAAAAACATTGAGCAATTGACAGTGTCTGGTACTTAGAAAGAGGTTTTGTTCTGACCACTCCTGGTCTTGGATAAAAGGAGATTCTAGTCACCCTGAAGGATCTGCAACTGGGGCTTGTGTCTGGTACTTTCTGGAAATAACTTTGCTTCCTGAGGATGAATGTGGGGA
>NW_028046512.1:0-428 GCF_054177405.1 Leptonychotes weddellii
CCCCCCCCCCCCCCCCCCCCCCGCCGCGGGAAGAAAGGCCTGGCTGAGTCCCAGGCCTTCTCTGGCAGAGATCAAGGGGCCAGAGACGTGCCCTTTCTCCACACCCCAAGGAGGCTGGAGAGAGCAGCCCTGCCTGGACAGGAGGTGGCGGGGGGAGCAGGAGCAAGGAGCAAGGGTGCATGTGGAGGGACCCCTGGCAGGTCACCTCCCCAAGCCTCAGTTCCTCCTCTGGGAAGTGGCCATGAGGATGTCTCCCCCTAAGCCCGCTGGAAGTTTCCTCAGCAAAGTCCTTGGCCTGGGTGAGGCAGGGGCTGCGAGCTGTGGGGGGCAGTGCACTGCAGACACTCGCCGGGGAGCTCTGCAGGCCTGCCTCGAGGGCAGCCTTACTGGTGTCCAGGACTCTGCTGGGCGGGCTGCAGGGGGCAGCG
>NW_028046513.1:0-428 GCF_054177405.1 Leptonychotes weddellii
GTAGCCAATCACTGCTCGTCTGGAGTCTGGGTCCCTGTTGACCTGCCTTCACGGCGCCGTCTCCTTCAGGGCTTGGCTTTTCTCTGTCATCCTCTTGTGTCTCCCTACTTTGCAGGATACACAGGCCATTGTTGCATGCATTCATTTCATCCCACCTCCAGAAATTTTGCTAACAGGTGTTTGGGAGGACGCTGACATGAATGCCATGACCACATCACTTTCCATCAAGGAGTTTGTTGAGGCAGAAGTTGAAGAAAGCAGTAAGATCTGTGTGGTGTGATAAAGCGAGAGCTGTTCACCTTCTCAAAGACGTCCCATGCTGGTCCTTGTGGTTTGTGTGATGAACGTGCAAATTGCAATAGGGTGTCTGTGCCTCATGGGCTTTGTGGATACAGTAAATGTGCCCAAGGGCAGGGAGAACTTTTTTA
>NW_028046514.1:0-428 GCF_054177405.1 Leptonychotes weddellii
CACAGTGCTAAGAAAAATCTGTTGCCTAGGTCTCTGCTTAAGGAAACTTGCACAACATAATGAATGGTATATTTAACAGAACTTTTACCCAAGAAGCATCCTGATATCCCACATCTGGTGTCTATTATGTGGACCCTCAGGAAAATCCAAATGTATAACGTTAAGCTGTAGTTCTATGAAGGCAATCCACTGGGGAACACAGTGATAGAGACCAGGTCTGTAGCTTCCTGGAGCTCTGGTATGATGCAGGAATAAAGCTTTGAAAATTTGGAAGAATTCTCTAAAACTGGCACTCTTGAATATCAACAGCTTCCTCTGGGTTTTTGACAGGAACTGTAAAGCAGATAATTCGAACTAGAGGTCTTGAGAGATGGCTGGAAAAAATGGGAGGTGCTCTTCAATGTTGACAGAAAGAGGATCCATATCCA
>NW_028046515.1:0-428 GCF_054177405.1 Leptonychotes weddellii
GCCCTTCCCCGCCCTCCCACACCGTGGCGAGGCGGCAGGCTCCGGACCCCGCGGCAGGTGCCCAGAGAACGCAGCCAGGCCTGGGTGGAACGGAAGCCAGCAGCATCTGCCAGCTCACAGCGGGTCGCGCGCTCGCCTCCATCACTCTCCCTGCAGCGCCCCGTCACGTGTGTGCAGCTTGGGGCCGAGAAGCTGGCGGGCCGGTCGGGCCTCCCTCTGTCTGTCTGCCGCCTCCCATGGCCGGCCTCGTCACGCGCCGCGACGTCCCGTATCTGCCGTAACATCTGGTTGTCTGCTCATCCATCACCACGTCCGTCTGGCCGGTAAAGCCATCGCAACACTCACAGTTAAAAGCCTCCCTTCCATGTGGGCGTTTTCATGGGGGAGATTTTCTTGAACACCCGATGCTCAGTCTGCTCTGTTGGACA
>NW_028046516.1:0-428 GCF_054177405.1 Leptonychotes weddellii
GTGCAGCCCCCAGGGTCAGCCCAGAGGGGAGGGGACACGGGCCGTGGGCGGGTAAAGGGAGGAGGACTCCCAGCTCTGGGGGTAGTGAGTGGATGCAGAGGGCGGGGAGGGGTGAGGCCTCTTAGAAGCCTGGGCTTCGGATCCGAGTGGCGAGGAGGAAGGGAGGAGCGTTGGTGGGAAAACGAGGATTTGGGTTTGGGACACGCTGAGTATAAGGTGCCCCTGAGGCAGCAGGGACTTGAGGTCAGGAGACGGCTGGGTGTCTGAGGCTGCAGTTGAAGAGGAAGGACGGGGGGAGGACAGGGGGAGGATGGAGGAAAGACGGGGGAAGGACGGGAAGGACGGGGGAAGGACGGAGGAAGGATGGGGAAGGATGGAGGAAGGACGGAGGAAAGACAGGGGAAGGACGGAGGAAGGACGGGGAAGGA
>NW_028046517.1:0-428 GCF_054177405.1 Leptonychotes weddellii
GAGGGGGGTGCAAATCCACTCTGTCCTTAGACCACCAGTTTTAGGGAACCTTCCCTTTCTGACGGCGCTGTGGTCAAGTTAGGCTGCCAACTCCCCCTGCCAAGCACTGTGACTCGGTGCCCTCTGCACGCCTGCCAGGGGATACAGAAAGAGCAAAGAACATGCACCTATAGAGCATGGCATGTCCCCACTTCTTTGCAAAACCAGCCTCACCCTGGGAATTAGTGGGTGAAAGGCGCTCATGCCACACCCACGCGGGCTTCCTGACACAGATGCAGAACCGTGCCCGCACCCAGGGTGCTCGTGCTCCCGGGGGACGTCTGGTGGCTACTGGCACATGGAGATACAGAGACCAGAGATGCTGCTAAATGCCACGCAATGTCCGGCACGGACGCCCGCACAGGATTATCCGGCAAGTCTGCACAATC
>NW_028046518.1:0-428 GCF_054177405.1 Leptonychotes weddellii
GGAGATTATGTCACCTGGTATCTTTTTTCCCCATTATTTGTTTGTTTGGGTTTTAGTTTTTTCAATGGTGAGGATAAAATGTGACTGAGAGGTGAAAGTTATTCAAGAATATGCAAACCTGGGCAAAAGACATGAACAGACACTTCTCCAAAGAAGGCATACAAATGGCTAACAGACACAAGAAAAAATGTTCATCATCATTACCCATCAGGGAAATTCAAATCAAAACCACACTGAGGGGCGCCTGGGTGGCTCAGTTGGTTAAGCGACTGCCTTCGGCTCGGGTCATGATCCTGGAGTCCCGGGATCGAGTCCCGCATCGGGCTCCCTGCTCGGCAGGGAGTCTGCTTCTCCCTCTGACCCTCCTCCCTCTCATGCTCTCTGTCTCTCGTTCTCTCTCTCAAATAAATAAATAAAATCTTAAAAAA
>NW_028046519.1:0-428 GCF_054177405.1 Leptonychotes weddellii
ACCCTTATACTACCAGAACATTGAGGACAAATAGATTCTCAAATAAACATGAGTTAATGGATGAGCATCAAATATTGCTGGGAATTTTTTTCTAAACCACAAATGCAGCCATCATTTGTTGAATAACAAGACAGGAGTGAGCTTCAAGTAACTTACCCGACGTAATCTCTAAGGTGTGTCCTGGGAGTTGCTTTTGGTCGGGACTTAAATCCATCATTTCAAACTCTTCCTCTTTTTTTTTTTTTTTAAAGATTTTATTTATTTATTTGACATAGAGAGACAGCGAGAGAGGGAACACAAGCAGGCAGAGTGGGAGAGAGAGAAGCAGGCTCCCCGCTGAACAGAGAGCCCGATGTAGGGCTCGATCCCAGGACCCTGGGATCATGACCTGAGCCGAAGGCAGACGCTTAACGACTGAGCCACCCAGG
>NW_028046520.1:0-428 GCF_054177405.1 Leptonychotes weddellii
GAAATTTCACTCTACTGTAACTTTATTTCAAGTGTGAATTTTAGGAAGAAGGCAATTTTGTGCTTGTGTCTTTATCTCCAATGTGTTTTGGCACTTATAACACAGTGTGATCCTAAATTCCTTTAAGAATAAAATAGAATTCTGTACCTCTGAAACAAATAATGCAATATATGTTAAGAAAAAGAAGAAGAAGAAGAAGAAGGTAGCAGGAGGGGAAGAATGAAGCGGTGGAAATCGGAGGGGTAGACGAACCATGAGAGACGATGGACTCTGAAAAACAAACTGAGGGTTCTAGAGGGGAGGGGGGTGGGAGGATGGGTTAGCCTGGTGGTGGGTATTGAGGAGGGCACATTCTGCATGGAGCACTGGGTGTTATGCACAAACAATGAATCATGGAACACTTCATCTAAAACTAATGATGTGATGTA
>NW_028046521.1:0-428 GCF_054177405.1 Leptonychotes weddellii
AAGCTCACTTATTTCAAATAAACATGTTTTTTTAAAAATAGATTGACATCTGACGTTACATTTCATTCTGACAAATTACCGAAGAGCTGAAGTTCTTGTTTCCTATGTAGGTTATCGGAATTATTGGATGCCAAGATAATTAGTGTTTCTGGGCTGGATTTTTGAGATAGTATGCAAATCATAAGCACAGTTTCAATAAAACACATATTCTGTGAAAAAAAAATTTTTTTTGTTGTTATTTCATGAGTAATATATTGGTAGAAAACAAAAGTACATTATATAAAATGAAGAATGAGGGGCACCTGGCTGGCTCAATCGGTAGAGCAGGCAACTCTTGATCTGGGGATTGTAAGTTTGAGCCCCATGTTAGGTGTAGGGACTACTTAAAAAAATAAAATCTTTACGGGCGCCTGGTGGCTTGGTCATTA
>NW_028046522.1:0-14921 GCF_054177405.1 Leptonychotes weddellii
CAGGGGAGGAAGGTGAGTCTCCCCGGATTTGCTGCCTGTTGGGTCCCTGCTGGAGGAGCAGTGGCCCGACTGTGCCTCAGATCATGGTTTATGGCAACCCCGAGCTGAGAGCCGTCTCCTCGGCTCGTCTCTGCAGCCGGTTTTCCCGATCCGATACCTGGGAGCTCTGCTGCACTCAGGCACCCCCGGTCTTTCTGTGACCCCGAGAGTCCCGAGACCACACTGTCCCACGAGGGTTCCACCCCCCACTTAGCCACCTGAGCAACGTCCCACAGTGGAGCAGACTTCTAAAAGTTCCGATTTTGTGCTCCGCGGTTCTATCACTTGCCAGAAGTGGCCGACAGAGGCCCCTCCCCCGCCATCTATCCTCCCGAATATCCCCTGGATTCACCTCTCTGCATGTCCTACCTTCCGGAAAGTGGTCGCTTTTCTGTTCAGAGAGTTGTTGCTCTTCTTTTCTTCGATCTCCTGTTGAGTTTATAGGTGTTCAGAATGGTTTGATCCCTGTCCAGCTGAATTCCTGAGACCAGACGAAATCCAGGTCTCCTACTCCTCTGCCATCTTGCTCCACCCCAAGTTTTGACTTTATAGAGATGAGATAGCATCCTATAGGATGGCAAATCTTGACACATTGTTGCTGGCTATGAAAAAAGTTTTAAAACGTCAGCCAGCTATAAAATATTTTCAAATGTGAGAGAAGAAGAATCTCCTTCTCTAATTTGGAAATACCTTTAGGATGAAAATGGAGAAAAGGATTACTTTAAAACAGATTTATATGCTTTGTCTCCAAAGCTGTTTGGCGATCTTGGAAGAGATATTAAGGAGCTTAGGAAAGGATGAATTGACTGCACTTGAATTGTTTTAGGTTGTGACAAATACTTATGGAAAAAACAAGAGACACATTTCTTTTAGAAATAAGACTGCTTCAGAATTCAAAAAAATGTCAGCAGAAGAGCAGCCAAAGTAAGCAGAATTTCTCAATTTCTTTAGAAAAATTGACTTATTTGGAATCCACCTTTGATTCCACAACTTCAAAATACTTCTGTGCTTTAAAACCATTTTCCTCGAGAGGGTTTTAACTTTGGAGTTTTTCAAAATTATGGACATTTTAGATGTGAGAATCTATTTGATGAATTTAAAAATGCAAATACCTGATGGAGAGACAACTGGTCTACCACAGCAAGCCAGTAGATATGATATGGACGGACATTTTAAAAAAATATTTATTTATTTGAGAGAGAGAGAGAAAGAGAGAGAGCGTGCGCGCATGTGTGCGAGCAAGTGGGGGGAGGGGCAAAGGGAGAGAATCTTCAAGCAGACTCCCTGCTGAGTGTGGAGCCTGAGGCAGGGCTCAAACTCAGGACCCATGAGATCATGACTTGAGCTGAAACCAAGGGTTGGATGCTGAGACACCCACGCAGGATGGTCATTTTTATAGGACTGGAAATAAATTCCTACAAGTCTAAAAACCTGGTGTTGCTAGTGAATAAAATCTTAAGTACTCCATCCTCACATGCTTTTGTGGAGATGGTATTTAGCTTGATGTCATCAAAACCAGAAACCAATGTGATGTGGGTTTGATGAGAACAGAGCTGCAAGACAAAATGAATTGCATATTGGACTGTATTCAGTTTCACCACTACATAAAAGAAAAGAAGGATGTCCTAAAGGCTGTAGGCAGTTCAGAGAAATTTTATTAGAGAGGGATTTAGAAGGATTACAGCTATTCTCTTGTATCATGGGGCCAAAAGAAACATGTTATTATTATTTTTTATTGAATATGGTTAATATGTTTAATTAGTCCTATTATATATATGTTCTCTCTTTAAAAATATTTATGTATCTTAAGAATACATATTAACATAGCATAATGTATATATAGCATAACTATAACATACAATAGAGAGTTAAATAATTACCCTATCAGAGGGCAGAACAAAATATTATAAAAATATTATTATACTTTCCTTACACATGTTATTTGTTTAGACCTATTAATTACTACTAATTGCCATTTTAAGTCTTATTTTTATTTAAATATTTGCATTATGTAAATGTAGAATAATTATGATTTCAAATGAACATCTCTCCATATTTTTATATTAAAGTAATAACACATGTGTATATTTATTGTGTATTATTATGATTTTGTGTATTTGGTATGGGTTTGGTTTTCTAAAAAAGTTGGTGATTCTACCTAGATAAATGCATTATAACCAGCTCTAGCCCCACCTGAATGCCCTCCCCCTCTTCCCATAGGATGCATGAAAGCAGATATAACTTACTCAGGCCTATAAAAACTGATACAACTTACAACACTCTGCCCTCCACTGAAACTCTGAAGGGAAGCTAATCAGATATCTGATAATGTGGGAATGGACTAATGGAGAATTCAGCTACATCTATATAGAACAAATATACAAAAAGGACTGTTCTAGTCAATGTGGAAAGTAATAGCATGGGGGAACACCATATAAAAGAAGCAAGAAGTCAGGCAGAAAAAAAAATCCAGAAGAATCTAAGCTCAAAAAAACATGCCCTAATAAACAAATGAAAATTTCTAACAGTTGCTTTGCAATGTAGAACAATTTAAAGAGAACATGAATTCAATGACTCAAGAGCTCAAAGTTGATAAAACAACAGAATGAGCTGAAAAGGAATATTGCAGAGGAAGAATAAAATGAGTACAAATTCTTTTTTAAATGAAATGAGCAGAATAGGAATGGAAAAAAATAGCAGAAAAGTGAATTCATGACTTAGAGCAAAGGCTTGAAATGATAATCCTGAATGCAGAAAAAAGATCAAAGAGATTAATGTAATTAGAATGACAATAATAGATACAAAGGTATGAGATGATGTTTTTAACTAAGAATAGTTGGTGTTGCTGAAGTACAGAGTGAAAAGAGCACAACAGTTGTGAATGACAGAAAAACCTACTGGGGTGCCTGGGTGGCTCAGTTGTTAAGTATCTGCCTTTGGCTCAGGTCATGATCCCAGGGTCCTGGGATCGAGCCCTGCATGGAGCCCTGCATGGAGCCCTGCATCAGGCTCCCTGCTCAGCCGGGAGCCTGCTTCTCCCTCTTCTGCTCCCTCTTCTTGTGTTCCCTCTCTAGCTGTCTCTCTCTCTGTGTCAAATAAATAAACAAAATCTTAAAAAAAAAAAAAAAGAGAAAACCCTACCATAGAGAGCCTCAGAAATCCTGGGTCAGGCATCCTGGGACTGGCAGAATGACAGCCACATGTCATCAGAAATCAGGCTCTTTTCAGCCTTTTCTGCTCCACCATGATCAGTGTTTGGTTATTGTGCCTTCATGTACTAGGAAGGGAGATGGATGAGGACATGGGGCACATTGCTTTCCATTGGTGAGAATTTGTCTTTTCATTTAAGATGAATTAAGCTTTCCCAGGGATATCTGCCTATACCTTATTGGCCAAAAATATATCATATGACCACATCTAGCTTCAAGGGAGTCTAGAAAGGTATTTTAGTTTTCCTCCATAGTTGGGGAAGGCAAGACAAAGAGGTTATCTATGACTTTTGGGAGGCCAGTCTGAGCCATCTACCAAAACAGCTGTCCATAGGCATTGTCTAAACCTAAGGTCAATAAGTAGCATTATCAGCATATTTGCAAGATTGGTGGCAAACGGAAGAATAAACAGCAAAAATATTTGAAGAGTTTGCTACTGTGGAGCAAGACTTAAATGTAGGGAGAAGTATTGCTATTTTCCACATGAATCTCTTAATTTTATCTGAATTTATAACCATGCACTTGTATTTCTATCATTTATAAATGCAAATACCTTTGGGAAAAATATAGAAAAAAGGGAAATAGAAAAAATCATTAGGTGACTTCTCTGTTCAACTCCCTGTGCCTCCCCCAAACAAAATGAGAAGTACACATACAAACAAAAAATTAAAAAAGTTTCCATCAGTAAAATTCTAACTGGATACATTGTTAAGATCTAATTATGTGTCAAGTACAAGATAACGTCTAAAAAATATTTTAAAAAGTTTAACTTTTAAAGCAGTGGAGGAAAAAATGAAGCAGAGATTTTAGTTGATCAAATAAAAGGCAAGAAAATTAAAAAGAATAAAGGAGAAAGAATGCACTGCAAATGAAAAACACAAAATAAGATGGCAGAAGGCCAAACATATCACAAAAAATGTGAATAAACTCAACAATTGCAATAGAGATTAAAAGCCAACTATTTGATATTTATGGGAGATGGTCTGAAAACACAATGACACCAGAAACCTGAAAATAAAGACATGAAAGCAGGTAGATCAAGAAAATTCTACTGATGAGTACAGCAACAGTGGTAACAACAGCCACAGCAAAGGTATTTTAGTTTTCTCCATAGTTGGGGAAGGCGACAAAGAGGTTATCTATGAAAACAAATAAAAAATGAAACAAATAAAAAAATGAAAAAAAAAATAGATGAAGAGCTTGTTGGCCATTTGTATGTCTTCTTTGAGAATTGCCTAATCAGGTCCTTTACCCACTTTTTTTTTTTTAAAGATTTTATTTATTCATTTGAGACACAGAGATACAGAGAGAGAGAGAGCATGAGCAGGGAGAGAGGCAGAGGGAGAGGGAGAAGCAGGCTCCCGTTGAGCAGGGAGCCCGATGCGGGGCTCGATCCCAGGACGCTGGGATCATGACCTGAGCTGAAGGCAGACGCTTAACCATCTGAGCCACCCAGGTGCCCCTACCCACTTTTTAATTAGATGGCTTGTTGTGGTTGTTGTTCTTTTTGTTTTGCTGTTGAGTTGTAGGAGTTCCTTATATGTTTTGGTTATTAACCCTTATCAGGCATATGGTTTGCAAATATCTTCTCCCATTCCATAGATTGCCTTTTCACTTTGTTGATTGGGTCCTTTCCTATACAGAAGCTTTTCAGTTTGATGCAATCTCATTTGTCTATTTTTGCTTTTGTTGCTTGTGCTTTTGATGTCATGACCAAAAAATCGTTGTCAAGACCAATGTCAAGAAGCTTTTCTCTAGGTTTTCTTCTAGTGGTTTCACATTTTTAGGTCTTACATTTAAGTCTTCAATCCATCTTGAGTTGACTATATATATGGTGTGAGATAAGGGTCCAATTTCATTCTTCAGCATGTTGATACCCAGTTTTTCCAACATCACTTATTGAAGAGACTTCCCTCCCCCCATTATGTGTTCTTGGCACCCTGGCAGAAGATCAGTTGACTTTAAGTGGCCAACAGGTTTGTGAAAAGGTGCTCAATATTACTAATCATCGGGGAAATGCAAAGCAAAACCACAATGAGATATCACCTCACATCTTTTAGAATGGATGTTACCAAAAAGACAGAAGTTAACAAGTGTTGGTGAGGATATGGAAAAAAGGAAGCCCTTGTACATTGTTGGTGGTAATGCAAACTGGTGCAGCCATTATGGAAAACAGTATGGAGGTTCCTCAAAAAATTAGAAAATAGAACTACCATAATGACCCAGCAATCAAACTTTTGGGTATATATCCAAAGGAAACAAAACCAATGTCCCAAAGAGATACATGCACTCTGACATTCATTGATGCATTACTCATAATAGTCAAGAAATGGAAATAACTTAAGTGCCCATTGATGGATGATTGTATAAAATAATGTGGACAACATACACAGTGGAATATTATTCAGCCTTAAAAAAATACAGAAATCTTGTCATTTACAACAATATGGATGAAAATAAAGGATATTAGGCTAAGTGAAATAAGCGAGACAGAGAGATAAATGCACTGCATGATTTCACTTATATGTGGAATCTAAAAAAGTGGAACTCAAAGAAGCAGAGAATAGAAAGGTGGTTGCCAGGGACAAGAGGAAGGGAAATGAGATGTTGGTCAAAGGGTACAAAATTTCAGTTATGCAAGATGAATGAAATTTGGAGGTCTAATGTACAGCATGAGATGATCATTAACAGTACTATATTATGCACTTGGTTATAAAATAGTATGTATAGTATGATCAATAGTATATATACATCTTGTTTAGTAGTCTGTTGGTTCACCCATCCATTCCATCTTATGTCTTTATTTATTATTTTTTTATGGTGAAAAAATGCATCTTTAGAATTAATCAACTGGACTCATTTGAGATGCTCTTAATTTTGCTGGCAACACCTAAAGCATCATGTTCAGGAGCCTGATCATGGTGTTGACCTTGGCCACATCAATGTCATAAGCTTCTTCACAGCCTGTTTGATCTGGCGCATATTGGCCTTGACATCCACGATGGACACAAGTGTGTTGTTGTCTTCTATTTCTTCATGGTTGAGGGACTTGATGATGGCATGATGGTCAGACTTGTTCCTCCTGGGGGCGCCCTTCCAAGGATATTTGGGCTGTAGTCGGAGCTGCTGTTGAAAGGCAGGTGACCTGCAGATCTTTTTTCTCTGGCTGTGGATGCTTTTCCACACCACCTTCTTGGCCTTCAAAGCCTTTGCTTTGGCCTTAGCTTTGGGCAAGGGCTTCCTTCTTCGTTTTTGGTGCCACCTTTGTAAAAAGTTCACTTCTCTATTCAGAGCAGGCATGATAAATACCAAAAATAGATTTATTTTATACTTAATTGTTTCACGTTTTCTTTTGCTAAAAAATACTTAAAATTATTTAAAAAAACCCTAATTTGGCTTTTTTGAAAGATAATTATGAGCACATATATAACACCACCTTGATTTATTTGTAAATTTGATTACACCAGCTACTGTGATGGCTGTCTAAGGAAATTTTGGGAACCCCTTTCGCCCCAGATGGGAATGCTGTCCCTGGCTCTATTTAGAGATGTCATTGAGGGGCAGGTGAATTGGTCCCTTACTATTGCCCAGTTTCCCCAAAGCATTCCTTTTTCAACAGAGGAGGTGACCAGGTGTAGGCTAGTGGATTTGGCAGAGCATAAGCACAAAAACGAGGGCCAGGGAATACCATCGTAGGAATGGGAGGTTGATCCATTAGGCAAAGATTGTTTCATTCCACTAGAGTTCAGAACGATTCAACAGAGCCATGTAACCATTTGTTTCCAGTTAGAAGGTGGCAGATGGAAAGTGTCATTCTGGCTCCTCATGGCTCTTTCTGATCTTGACTCCATAGATCACTTGAGATGGAACCTCCTCTTCATTCTAATTTTCACTTAATGGTAAACCTGAGGTGCTCAAGACTTGCACGCGGGCACAGAGTGGGGGGCTGGCTCTGTGAGTCTCATTTGGGGTGCTGGAAAGCCTTGACAGCACGGAGAAGTAGTTGGACATCAGAATAAGGGGCTGTGCTTCTTCAGACAGTGGAGAAATCCAGCATGTGAACAGCCTGGAGTTCCCTCTCAGGGTAAGTCCAATTTTAGCTAGAGTTTGAAGGTTGTTCAAGATCTATTAATTTAGGGCTATTTTCTTTATTTATTCTAACCATCCCCCATCATAAACACAGAGCTGTTGGCATTAAACAGTCACACTAATTGGAAATGACAGGACCCTTCTGGCTAGCCTGGCAGGCCAATGGAGGGACATCACAGAGAGAAACTGGGGTCTGCTTGCAGTCCTCTGTCTGGAGAGGAGACAGCCTTGGGGGAAGATCTTTACAGAGTAACACATTCTCCTGTGAGGGCTTTTGTCCTGACACTGGGTCTTGACATTTTCATTTTTTATTTCTTCCTTTCACTCCTCACATCCTGTTGGAACAAGTCCTTTGGTTACTAACCTGCTCTGGGGTTTGCTGCTAAGTGCCAAGCAGAAGTACATCTGCACTTTCTCAGCAAACTCATCATTTAGGTTGCTTCATAATTAGATTTTTCAAAACACTCTCTCCTCATATATCAATTATTTCACTCCCTTAATCATCTTCCTTAGTGTTCTCCATGATCCTACTCATTTGTCAAACTGTCTGCGTCTGCGCTGCGGCATTTAAAAAAAAAAAAAAAAAAGAGAATGATCCATACTAATAATGTGCAACGTGCAATGTCTACTTGTCTGTAGTCTCGGGATCTTTCTCCCACATTTTTTCTTCGGCTCCCCACGTGCCCTGACAGTTTTTCAGTGTCTGAAAAAGACGATTGTTCAATTTAATGGACTTTTGGATTTCTATGATGGTGGTTTTAAAAGTAAAGCATTCTGGAAATCAGTGTGCTCTGTGTCTATGTCCCTGTGTACATAGATCTAACTTCCTGAAACATTAACCAGTTTTACGACTAATTAACCTATGATAACCTTGGTGATAAGAGACAAGATGAATTATGGAATGAATGCCTGATCCCGTGTTGGATAGTTAGTATGAGGGGAGGATGTACCAGTACTCAGAGAACAAGAAGCTCTTCATTCCAAAGGGAGTGCCAGAGCCCCTCCCCACCAATTCCACTATGTGATTTAATCATGGTCCCAACCCCGTCAAAATACGCACAAAAGGAACAAGCTACCAAGTTTTAGGCAACAAACGCATATAAGGAAAGATATATATTTCCATAACTTGTCATGTAGGTCTTTCTTTGGAACCTGATACAAATATGCTGTCTTTGACATGTTCTCTTTTACTTGTAGACATTATTTTATAATGGGCATATATTTATTTTTTATTGCAGTCACTAAACATGAGTGATTCACTTCTTCAGTTGATCTATGAGAGTTTTTAGATGCCTTATTCACTGATGGGTTCATTCTTTTATCACACATTTATTAAGAGTTTACAATAAGCTGGGTACTGTGTAAGGCACTGGGGACGGGATGGTGAGTAGAAATAGATATGGTCTCTGTCCTGATGGGTTTTCTAAATTAATAGGGAAAGACATGTTAATCATAACATCCCACAAATACTTTATAAAATCACAGTAATGATAACTGGTGTCTGCAGGGTACCTCAGTGAATGTCTTGTGGTTAGGATGTTTCTGATTTCTGATTAATTGAATTTGCCTGTGGTCATCCTGGACCAAATGAGACACCATTTATAGAAATGCCTTTCTCTGTAACGGCTCTGAAGGTGAGGTCATGTTGCATTGCCCATTTTTCATAGGGTTTGGTCGTTTTAATTTGTATTTACTACTTAATATTGTTTAGTTCATCAAATTCATCAGATGGCTCCCAAATGTAATGTCCCCACCAGAATGATGCCAAGGAAATGTAAACAGATATATATATATATATAGTACTTATATATAGTGTTACATAGCCAGATCCTTGAAAGTCTGAAAATCATCTGGCTTGCTGGGATTCCATGTCTTTTGGATCAAAGTGAAATTTGACTCCAAACCTGGTAGGAAATCGAATATCTTTTTGCTCCCAGCGTTCACCGATTAATGTCTGCATGTTAGGTTTTACTGAAGACTTGGGACCAAAGACACTTGTGCTGGTAATTAAACTGCAGGGCAGCATAGCAAAAAAAAAAAAAAAAAATACAAACAAACAAAAAAATGGACATCCCAGATTTTAAAAGTCCCTCAAGCATTTCCTTTCTTCCTTAGGGGATTTTTGCTGCTAGTCCCTTCAGTGCAGACTCTTTCATTTTCCCACATTGCTCCATCTATCCCCGCTGTGCCCTGGGGGTGTCTTTCAACAATTATTTTCTTTTGTTGAAGATAATAGGACTTACTGAAGAGAACGTAAAAGGATCCCATTAGCAAATAAACTTGGGGAGCTCTGGTTCAAATACAATAGGATTTTGAAAACAGATTTGTCAGTCTTTAGTACACTAATATATGTTGTAAATTTCTAAGAAAGTGATTTTTTTTAAAGAAAATGATTTTTAAAAATCTTTAAAAAGATCCGTCTTAAGTATTTCTTAGACACTGTGTCATTTATGATGACTTTGGCTATGCATAGCACAAACTCTGATTTACAATGATCTGAGCAACAAGAAATTTTATTTTTTCATATGGAAGTTCAGCTGTAGGATAGTTGATCTTGTGGCTCAGTGACAACATGAAGGGGTTAGGTTTTTCCCTTCTTGGCCTCTTCTATATTCAGTGTTGACTTTATACTCGGAGTGGTCGCAGGATGGCTGAAGCAGGTGCAAACCTCAAATCTAGAATGACAGCATCCTTAAGAAAAGGAGTGACCATTTCTTCCTAGGGTTTTTTTCTTAGGCGATAAGAGACTTGTTCCGGAATCCCCCTAGTCCTATATCTCACATGTCTTTGGCTAGAATTGGGTCTCAGCGTTATTGCTGAACTAATCCATAGCAAGGAGGATATATGAGCCCTCCGTGAAGCACCTGGCTACACATGGGATAAGTCGATACCTGCACAGAATTGAGGTTCCATTTGGGCACCTGGG
Source organism: Leptonychotes weddellii (assembly GCF_054177405.1). Lineage (NCBI taxonomy): Eukaryota > Metazoa > Chordata > Mammalia > Carnivora > Phocidae > Leptonychotes > Leptonychotes weddellii. The sequence goes on from NW_028046522.1 coordinate 10,264, forward strand.
TGGCTCAGTCATTAAGTGTCTGCCTTCGGCTCGGGTCATGGTTCCAGGGTTCTGGGATTGAGCCTCACATCGGCTCCCTGCTCAGTGGGAAGCCTGCTTCTCCCTCTCCCACTCCCCCTGCTGTGTTCCCTCTCTCGCTGTGTCTCTCTCTGTCAGATAAATAAATAAAATCTTTAAAAAAAAAATTGAGGTTCCATTTGGAACCATTAAAGAAACATTGACTGAATTGTGTACCTCCCAATTTTTATATGTTGAAGCCCTAACCCTAATGCAACTGAATGTATTTGGGACAGAGTCTTTAGGAATTAATTAAGGTTAAGTGAGGTTATAAGGGTAGGGCTCTAATCTGATAAGACTAGTAGTCTTCTAAGAAGAAGAAGAAGAAGGAGAAGAGAGAGAGAGAGAGAGAAAGGAAGTGCACACACCCGAGAAAAGACAGGTGAAGGTGGTACAAGAAGGCAGCCATCTGCAAGCCAGGAAGAGCTCTTTCCCCAGAAACCAACCCTGTTGGACCTGGATCTCAGACCTGTTAGAAAATAAATTTCTACTCTTTAAGCCACCCAGTCTATGGTATTTTGTTATGGCAGCCCAAGCTGACTAATATACATATCAGTGTGATAGGAAATTAAAACAGTATAATTTCTAGAAAAATTATGAAATGCTCCTTTTTTAATACCAGTGCCATTCCCTAGAGATTGCTGCTCAATACGATTTGTGGTGTACTTTCCTCATCTTTTTAATGCTTACCAGATGTCCCCCTATGTTCACGTGTACATATGTGCATATATCATTGTACACACATGCTTTTTTGTTGTTTACCTTTTATTTTTTAATTTTTTTTAAGATTTTATTTATTATTTGATAGAGAGAGACAAAGTGAGAGAGGGAACACAAGCAGGGGAGTGGGAGAGGGAGAAGCAGGCTTCCCGCTGAGCAGGGAGCCTGATGTGGGGCTTGATCCCAGGACCCTGTGGGACCATGACCCGAACCCAAGGCAGACGCTTAATGACTGGGCCACCCAGGCACCCCTACCTTTTATTTTTTAAGGTTGAATTTTACTTACTGTTCTGCAAGTTGTTTATTCTCACTCAGCAAAAATACATAGCCCTACCCCGTTCCTTAGAAGAGTTGCATAGATACTGGAGATAATGGAGATGTATTATTTCTTCAGCCCTTCTCAGTATGGAAGGATGTTGGGTGAAGGGGCTCCCACACTTAAATGAACATGGAACATCTGCTGGGATTGGTATTCAGCACAATAGCCTTTTGGGCCTACTGATTGTAGCATGACAGGTTCTCTCTCTCTGTCTGTTGTCCTAAAGAAGACTTAACTTCTTTGAGGCTCTCACGACATTTGACCATGGCAGAATGTAGGTGGCCAGTGGTACCCAAAGGGCAAGATGACACAGGGTGCTAATGAATGACCATGTGCTGGATAGTCATCATCTGATGCCTGTGTATCAGAAGTGCTAACTTCCCATTCTTTAGGGGACCAAGGACTTTATTCTTTCATGTATGACACTGTACTGTTAGGGAAATTGTGACATTACCCGGCTGCTGACTTAGTCTGTCTTGGATGAACTTTTCTATAAGCTACATGGCTTGAATAGAGTAAATCTGACTAATGAATTTATAGGCAGGGTTTTGGCAACCTAAAAAATTCTGGCCTCCCTAGAAAAGGTTTAAACATTTTCCTGTTGTTTGCAAGGAAAATTATTTCTCATGATTTATGTTATTTGAACCTGATTTTATTTATCAACAAACACTCTGCAAATGTAGGAAACCCACCCTAGAAAGGCATTTAATCTTTAAACCCCTTAATCCTATCAATTGGGGTTGTTAAAATAAACATAAGTGATTTTATCATGCCTGAGAGTTGACACAGCCGCCCAGTTTGCAAAAGCCAAGATATTGTTGTATTTATCATAGACAAAGATGACCTTCATTTGGGGATTGGATTGATTTCCAACAGAAAGATTATTCTGGAAAGTTCCCATTTGAATGCTGTTCATTGTTTTATACACATCTCCGTTTGTTGACTCCATTGTTGGAAGGTCCAGATACAGTATTTTTGGAAGGTTTGTCTAACAATCTAAGTTTTCATTTCTTCATTTTTAAAGCCTCATTTGGCTTGGATTTATTTTAGGTGACAGCACATAGAAGTCAAGGCAAAGAAAAAGAACCCAAGTCCTTAAATTGATGGATCAGAGAGTTAAATTTTTTTTTTTTTAAATGCATCTTCTCTTGGGACACCTGGGTGGTGCAGTTGGTGAAGCATCTGACTCTTGATTTTGGCTCGGGTCATGATCTCAGGGTCTTGAGATGGAGCCCTGCGTCAGGCTCCGTGCTCTGTGGAGTTGGCTTGGGATTCTCTCTCCCTCCGTCCCTCCCTGCACCTCTGTCTCAAATAAATAAGTGTTTTTTAAAAAATGAAACTTCTCTTTTGATTTCAAAAAATTATATGAAAAAATATCTTTCCCAAGTCTACTCAATCCTTTGCACCTCATTTATGTATCATCTATGGTGTCTTTCTAGGCAAGGTGACTTACCATTTACCCAGACTGCAGACCCTGGAGGGGGAGATACTCTCCAGGCTTCATTGTTTAAAGGTTTTACTTAATAGTTCCATCATATTCTTCTGCTAGAGTAACAGCCACCAGTATTTTCATTCATTTTCATCATGGTGTTGCCACAAAGAATCAGGAATTCTTTAAATTGGGAAAGAGGATAGTCTTCTTATTCAAACTCCGATCCAAACACTTCCATGTATTAGAAGTGCATGGCATATAATAATGGTGTAATAAGTATAATTATATAGCTACTAATATACTGATAATCAAAAGTGTATTAAGTACGTATTCAATTATATAGCCTGTGTGAATACTTATAGGTGATAAAAATGCGTATCTATTATTACCATCACTCTTGGCTAATGCAATTTTATTTATTTTTTAGTATTTCTTAAAGATTTTATTTGAGAGGGAGAGAGAGACAGAATGAGCAGGGGGGAGGGGCAGAGGGACAAGCAGACTCCCTGCTGAGTGAGGAGCCAGACATGGGGCTAGATCCCAGGACGCTGAGATCATGACCTGAGCTGAAGTCAGACGCTTAACCGACTGAGCCACCCAGGCGCCCCCTTGGCTAATTGAATTTTAATAACACATAGGAAGAGTCTAGTCTACAGGTGTCCTAGAACTACTGTAGACTTGTCTGGATCCACCAAGACCTAGGAAAGATATTGAGGAATTCTGTGTAGGATACTATATTTTCCAAATTTTTTCCTCTCTTCTCCAGAGAGAAGGGTCACCCATGAAATGTCACTCTTAAGTAGAGGGAGAGTTTCTTGTGCTCTCATATCCAGGAAGGCCACCTTGGGCAGGGTGTTGATTAAAGATGTCATTTGACTATCATCATTCTGGTCTTTTAATCTGGATGTAACTAACAAGCACATGCACTCTCCTACTGCCCAAGTCTGAGATGTTTGACCACAGACTAGGAGCTGCTTTAAATAGAACTTGACTTTTAGGAATCTTTCAGTCCACAAAGATGATGGATCACATGACTCTGTGACTCAGTGGCTTGACAGACCCTTTTTTTCTCAACATGCAGAAAATGCTTGTTGTCCAGCTTCACGGAGCAAGCTTTGTTCAGGGATCAGGTGGTGGTACCTGGTCTTTGTCTCCAGCCCCATGGTGTATATCTGGCACCATCCAAGAAACCTCATGGGCTGGAGGGCAGGGAAGGAAGAGCGATGGAGAGGTGCAGTGTTACACATTGTGAAAGAATATCAAGATTCCTATCTGCAAATGCAGAATGTCACCAACTCTCAGGCCACCTTGGGAATTTGGGGAATTGTTTTTATTGCTGACATGCATTTATGTGGAGCTTTAGAAACTTTAAATCTGTCCTCTCAGCTACTTTAGTATGCTGCATGGGTCCAAGAGGGTTGGAAGTGCCTTCTCTTCTAAGGGCCTTTGTAACACAAGAACAGGTGGTTCTGAGCATGTGGAGGGGGAGGTGGCAGCAAACAAGGCCAGTTTGAGACCATCAGTTTAACTCAATTATAAAAGTTCCATGAAGACTAAACTGTGTGTTGGACACGGGAGGAAGGGAGACTATGTGACCCTCTTTCCTTACTTCTTCCTTTTCTCTGATTCCCTCCCTCCCTCCCCCCTCCCTCCCCCCTTCCTTCCTTCCTTTGTTCCTTCGTTCCTTCATTCATTCGTTCGTTCGTTCCTTCCTTCCTTTCTCTTTAAGTAGGCTCCATGCCCAGTGTGCAACCCAACATGGACCTTGAACTCAGGATCTTGAAGTTAAGACCTGAGTGACATCCAGAGCCACCCATGTATCCCTCTACTTTTCTTTCTTTTTTTTTTTTAAATTTTTTATTCTTATGTTAATCCCCATACATTACATCATTAGTTTTTGATGTAGTGTTCCATGATTCATTGTTTGTGCATAACACCCAGTGCTCCATGCAGAACGTGCCCTCCTCAATACCCACCACCAGGCTAACCCATCCTCCCACCCCCCTCCCCTCTAAACCCTCAGTTTGTTTTTCAGAGTCCATCGTCTCTCATGGTTCATCTACCCCTCCGATTTCCCCCCCTTCATTCTCCCCCTCCTGCTACCTTCTTCTTCTTCTTTTTTTTTTTTTT
>NW_028046523.1:0-9296 GCF_054177405.1 Leptonychotes weddellii
AATTGCTGGGTCATAAGGTAGTTCTATTTTTAACTTTTTGAGGAACCTCCACACTGTTTTCCAGAGTGGCTGCATTCCAGTTTTCTTTCCACCAACAGTGTAAGAGGGTCCCCTTTCTCTGCATCCTCACCAACATCTGTTGTTTCCTGACTTGTTAATTTTAGCCATTCTGACCTGTGTGAGGTGGTATCTCATTGTCATTTTGATTTGTATTACCCTGATACTGAGTGATATTGAGCATTTTTTCATGTGTCTATTGGTCATTTGTATATCTTCTTTGGAGAAACGTCTGTTCATGTCTTCTGCCCATTTCTTGACTGGATCATTTGTTTTTTGGATGTTGACTTTGATAAGTTCTTTGTGGATTTTGGATACTAGCCTTTTATCTGATAAGACATTTGCAAATATCTTCTCTTTTTCTGTAGGTTGCCTTTTAGTTTGGTTGACTGTTTCCTTTGCTGTGCAAAAGCTTTTTATCCTGATGAAGTCCCAATAGTTCATTTTGCTTTTGTTTCCCTTGCCTTTGGAGACATGTCTAGCAAGAAGTTGCTGTGGCCTAGGTCAAAGAGGTTGTTGCCTATGTTCCCTTCTAGGATTTTGATGGATTCCTGTCTCATATTTAGGTTGTTCCTCCATTTTGAGTTTGTGTGTGTGTGTGTGTGGTGTCAGAAAGTGGTTCAGTTTTATTCTTCTGCATGTGGGTGTCCAGTTTTCCCAACACCGTTCCTTGAAGAGACTGTCTTTTTTCCATTGGATATTCTTTCCTGCTTTGTCAAAGATTCATTGACCATAGAGTTGAGGGTCCATTTCTGGGCTCTCTATTCTGTTCCATTGATCTAGGCGTCTGTTTTTCTGCCAGTACCATACTGTCTTGATGATGACAGCTTTGTAATAGAGTTTGAAGTCCAGAATTGTGATGCCTCCAGCTTTGGTTTCTTTTTCAACTTTCCTTTGGCTATTCGGGGTCTTTTCTGTTCCATACAAATTTTAGGATTATTTGTTCCAGCTCTGTGAAAAATGTTGATGGTATTTTGATAGGGATTGCATTGAGTGTGTAGATTGCTCTGGGAATCATAGACATCTTCACAATATTTGTTCTTCCAATCCATGAGCATGAAATTTTTTTTTTTTTTCATTTCTTTGTGTCTTCCTCAGTTTCTTTCATAAGTGTTCTATAGTTTTCAGAGTACAGATCCTTTACCTCTTTGGCTAGGTTTATTCCTCGGTATCTTATGGGTTTTGGTGCAATGGTAAGTGGGATGGATTCCCTGCTTTCTCTTTTTTCTGCCTCCCTACTGTTACTGTATAGAAATGCAACTGATTTCTGTGCATTGATTTTATATCCTGCCACTTTGCTGAATTCCTGTATGAATTCTAGCAATTTTGGGGTGGAATCTTTTGGGTTTCATACATAGAGTGTCATGCCATCGACAAAGAGTGAGAGTTTGACTTCTTCTTTGCCTATTTGGATGCCTTTTATTTCTTTTTGTTGTCTGATTGCTGAGGCTAGGCCTTCCAGTACTACGTTGAACAACAGTGGCGAGAGTGGACATCCCTGTCATATTCCCAACCTTACGGGAAAAGCTCTCAGTTTTTCCCCATTGAGAATGATATTTGCTGTGGGCTTTTCATATATGGCTTTTATGATATTGAGGTATGCTCCCTCGTTCCCTATAGTGTGGAGAGTTTTAATCATGAAAGGGTGCTGTACTTTCTCAAATGCTTTTTCTGCAACTATTGAGAGGATCATATGATTTTTGTCCTTTCTTTTATTAATGTGGTGTATCACGTTGATTGATTTGTGGATGTTGAATTACCCTTGTAGCCCAGGAATAAATCCCACTTGGTTGTGGTGAACAATCCTTTTAATGCGCTGTTGGATCTTATTAGCTAAAATCTTGGTGAGAATTTTTGCATCCATGTTTATCAAGGGTTTATCTGTAATTCTCCTTTTTGGTGGGGTCTTTGTCTGGTTTTGGGATCAAGGTAATGTTTGCCTCAGAGAATGAATTTGGCAGTTTTCCTTCCATTTTTATTTTTGAAACAGTTTCAGAAGTATCGGTATTAATTCTTCTTTAAATGTTTGGTAGAATGCCACTGGGAGGCCATCCATCCCTGGACTCTTGTTTGTTGGGAGATTTTTGATTACTGATTCAATTTATTAGCTGGTTATGGGTCTGTTCAGGTTTTCTCTTTCTTTCTGTTTCAGTTTTAGCAGTGTATATGTTTCTAGGAATTCATCCATTTCTTCCAGATTGCCTAATTTGTTGGCATATAATTGCTCATAATATTCTCTTAGAATTGTTTGTATTTCTTCAGTGTTGGTTGGGATCTGTCCTCTTTCATTCATGATTTTATTTATTTGGGTCCTTTTTATTTTCTTTTTGATAAGTCTGATTGTGAATTCTTTCAAAGAACCAGCTCCTAGGTTCATTGTTATACTGTTTTGTTTTGTTTTTTTATTTCTGTATCATTGATTTCTGTTCTAATCTTTATTATTTCTCTTCCTCTGCTGGATTTAGGCTTTATATGCTATTCTTTTCCCAGCTCCTTTAAGTGTTTTTATTTCTTCAGAAAGGCCTGTATTGCTATATACCTCCCTCTTAGGACCACCTTTGCTGCATCCCAATGGTCTGGTTTGCATTTTAATTTGTTTCCATGTTGTTGTTTTTTTTTAATTCTTTAATTTTCTGGTTGACCCATTCATTCTTTAGAAGGATGCTGTTTAACCTCCATATATTTCTATTTCTTCCCAATTTTTTCTTGTGATTGAGTTCAGGTTTTAAAGCATTTTGATCTAAAAATATGCATGGTAAAATCACAATCTTCTTTTTTTTTATTTAAAAAAAGATTTTATTTATTTATTTGCCAGAGAGAGAGAGAGGAAGAGTACAAGCAGGGGGAGTGGCAGGCAGAGGGAGAAACAGGCTCCTTGCTAAGCAAGGAGCCCAATGTGGGACTCCATCCCAGGACCCTGAGATCATGACCTGAGCCGAAAGCAGACACTTAACCATCTGAGCCACCCAGGTGTCCCATCATGGTCTTCTTTGTAATGGTTGAGACATGATTTGTGACCCAGTATGTGATCTATTCTGAAGAATGTTCCATGTGCACTTGAGAAGAATGTGCTTTAGGATGGAATGTTCTGAATATATCTGTGAACTCCATCTGGTCCAGTGTGTCCTTCAACGCCCTTGTTTCCTTGATCTTCTGAGTAGATGATCTGTTCATTGCTGTGAGTGGGGTGTTAAATTGTATTATTGTATTATCAATGTGTTTCTTTAATTTTGTTATTATTTGGTTTATATAATTGGCTGCTTTCCAGTTAGGGCATAAATATTACAATTGCTAGATCTTCTTATTGGATAGACCTTTTTATTATGATGTAGTGTCCCTCCTCACCTCTTATTACAGTCTTTGGTTTAAAATCTAGTTTGTTTGACAGAAGGATTGCTACTCCAGATTTCTTTTGATATCCATTAGCTTGATAAATTTTTCTGCACGCCCCACTTTCCATCTGGAGGTATCTTTGGATCTAAAATGAGTCTCTTGTAGACAGCATATTGATGGGTCTTGGTTTTTATCGAATTTGATACCATATGCCTTTTGATTGGAGCAGTTAGTCCACTTACATTCAGAGTAATTTTTGAAAGATATGAAGTTAGTGCCACTGTATTACCTGTAAAGTCACTGTTTCTATAGATTGTCTCTGTTCCTTTCTGGTCTTTGTTACTTTGGGGCAATTTCTTTGCTCAAAGGATCCCTTTTAATATTTCTTGCAGGGCTAGTTTAGTGTTCACAAATTCCTTTAGTTTTTGTTTGTCCTAGAAATGCTTTATCTCTCCTTCTATTCTGAATGATGGCCTTGCTGGATAAAGTAGTCTTGGCTGCATATTTTTCCCATTTATCACATTGAATATATCATGCCAGTCTTTTCTGGACTGCCAGAACTCTGTGGACAGATCTGCTGCCAGCTTTATGGTTATACCTTTGTAGGTTAAGGACCTCTTGTCCCGAGCTGCTTTTAGGATTTTCTCTTTATCTCTGAAATTTGCAAGCTTCAGTATTATATGTTGAGGTATTGACCTATTTTTTATTGATTTAGAGGGGGGGTTCTCTGTGCCTCCTGGACTTGAATGCCTGTTTCCTTCCTCAGATTAGGGAAGTTCTCAACTATAATTTGTTCAAATAACCTTCTGCCACCCTCCCCCCTTCATCTTCTGGGACCCCTATTATCTGGATACTATTTTGCTTTATGGAATCACTGAGTTCTCAAAGTCTCCCTTTGTGATCCAGTAGTTGTTTTTGTCTCTTTTTCTCAGCTTCCTTATTTTCCATTACTTTGTCTTCTCTATTACTAACACTCTCTTCTGCCTCATTTATCCTTGCTGTTAGAGTCTCCATTTGTGACAGCCTCTCAGTAACAGCATTTTTAATTTTGGCCTGATTAGATTTTAGCTCTTTTATTTCTATAGTAAGGTATTCTCTAGTGTCTTTTATGCTTTTTTCAAGCCCAGATAGTATCTTTTTAATCATTGTTTTAAATTCCAGTTCAGACATCTTATTTATGTATGTATTGATTAAATCCCTGGCAGTGAATACTACCTCTTGTTCTCTCTTTTGGGGTGAATTTTTTCACCTTGTCACTATGTCCAGAAAAGAATAGAAGAAAGAGAGGGAAAAGACAACAATAACAACAACAACAACAGAAAGAGAGACACAACAAACCAGAAGAAAACAAAAATAAAACAAGAGAAAATTAAATAAGAAACAAAACAGAACAAAACAAAAACTAGATCCTGGGTGTATTTTATCTGCTTGTTAAAAGAAACTAGATCTCAAAATCCCAAAAAAGAAAGAAAGAAAAACTTATATATATGCAAAAATAAAATAAAATACAATGAAAAGAAACCAAAAATAAAAATATATATATAACATATATATAAAATAAAAATTTTAAAAATTTAAAAAGAATTAAAAAATAAGAAAAAAGCTGAAAAAAAAAAACCTGAAAGATTAAAGAATAAAAAACTCAAAAAACAAAAAAACACAAATGCTATATACTATTTTTCCCCAGACCTGAAGTTTTGTGGTTTTCTTTGATCAGTAAACTTGGTGCTAGCCAGTTGTTCCTGCTGGTCTTCTCGGGGAGGGGCCTGTTGCACTGCTTCTCAGGTGTCCTTACCCTGGTAGAAATGTGCCTCCCTTGCCAGGGGGCTGGGCTCAGTCTAAGGGGCTCCACATTCCACCCTGTGCTGCTGTTTTGCTCCCTGAAGGCTTTCAGCACCGATGGGGAGGATGAAATTGGTGGCACCCTGCTCTAGCCCCATAGTTGAAAATTCACACCCCCCAAACTTCAGTGAGCCCTCACAGAAAAGCAGTCAATAACTTTTGTCTTCCTGCTTTCTGACCAAACTCTATGTTCACCCAGCCTGTGACTGAGAATTTTTATCTCAGGCAGATAACTGAGTTTCAAGTCTCCAAATTTTATGGACTCCTGCAGCATGAACCCGTGCTGTTCCTCCCTGGGGAAGGAGGGTGGTCTTGCCAGGCGTCTGCCTTTTGCTTTGCCCCTACCAGGGGAGCAGTCACAAGACTGTGCAGCGGTTTGCAGTTTATGGCAAAACCGAGCAAAAAGCCGGCACCTTAGACTTGCTGTTTTCAGCCGGCTTCCCCACTCCAATGACTGCAAACTCTGCTGTACTCAGGCATCCCTGTTCTTCTTTTGACCCCCAAGATCCTGAGACCACGCCACCTGAGCACCCTGCTTCGCCACCTGAACACCTTAAAGACAAGGATGTCCCTCACTGTAGCAGACTTCTAAAAGTTCCATTTTTGTGTTCTGTTGCTTATACTTTGTGGTAGCCTCCTTAAGCCAGCTCCATCCCCACTGTCTTATCCTCCAATATATTGCTCCAGATTCAATCTCTGCACGTCCTACCTTCCAAAAAATGGTTACTTTCTATTTGTTGAATTGCAACATTTCTTTTCTCAGCTCTCCGGATTGATTTCGCAGGTGTTCAAAATGATCTGATAACTATCTAGCTGAATTCAAGGGACCAGACAAACTTATGGCTCCTTATTCCTCTGCTATCTTGTGTATGGGGACTTTTCTAAGCACTTTTCATATATGATCTTATTTAATCTTCATCAATGTGTACATTTTATATTGAAAGCAATTGGGGCCAGAGTGATTTAGTAACCTGTATAAAGTCTCATACAGTTAATAACTGGTATGACTATGAACCTGACTCCTATTCTTTGTAAGGTTCTTCCTTTATAATTCATGATCCTCTCAAATATATCCCATACTGTACCCAAAATGAACATTCATATCAGGATATGTTCTATTAAAGAGACTAAGTCATTTTATATCTTCTTCAGAATAAAAAATAGTAAATACATTAAAAGGAGCCCTCTGTACCTCTAATGAACTTTTTTCCACTTCCTAGGCATTATTGGTGAGTAGAATGGGAATGGAAGAAGTAAACTAATATTAGTGTTGTAGGATTATATGAAGAAAGGTTTCTCCCTGCCCTGTTTTTCTTGTGTGTTCCATAAATCATCTTCGACATTCAGGATTAGCAAATGTATTCTCTGTTTTTGTTTCTTATTTAAATTTTTTTTTTCTGTTTTCATCAATGTCACAATTGTCTCATCCTATCCTTTCCTTCCACAAATGCATTATTTGCTCTCATACTTCATTTCCTTTTAACTGAGAAAATTAAACTATATCACTGTATTAAAATATGTTTTGCATGTATAGATTCATAAATTTTCATCATAACTGGGAATAGGCTAGTACTCCACATTTTAAATATTTTATAATACTACTGAGTCTGACTTGCTGGTCATAAATCAACAATTGGGTCACACGTAATTTATTAAATGACTCTAGGTTATTATGATGTATTCCTGGGATGACTCTCTGTACTTTTGCAAATCACCCCACTTGAAACAGTAATAATTAAACGTTTGATTTTTTGAAACTTCAGATTCTCCCACTGTTACTGATTTGCATTATGTGTCAAAAAACCTCCTGACTCAAAACAGTCAAAGAATATGTTAAATAATGAAAGAGGTGTCACAGTGATTTTTCTTCTTCTTCCCTCTAAGTTGTCATATTCCACTTTTCTTTAATCCTTCTGTGCCCCTTGAAGTACTGAATGCTTCATTCTACTTCAGAAGAAAGCACACTAAAATATACCTCTGCAAAGATTAGTCACAAACCCCCCAAAGACACTATAGGCTAACATGCTATAATTCATTGTCAATTCTTTCCCTTTCTCCTCCCACTCAGAGTCTCTTACTTTTTTTTTTTTCCATACCACAATTGACAAAAGAATTTCACCCATACCAAGATCTATCTGCACACAATGTATAGATTTTATGCTTTCTTGATACTTCCCTAAATGCACAAATTTTCCTATCAGGAGTGTGCAAATGAACGAACATGTATCCTCTGCTTCTTCTATTACTAATTATAGTTTAAGACATTCTTACTTAAAAATTTATTAAAAATGTATCATTCAATGGGATAAAACATTGTATTTTACACATAAGACATGTTCTGTGAATGAACTTTGGTGCCAGTATAATGAAAACATAGACCTAATTTGATGAATACATCAAATTCATTTTTTTGCCTACGGAAAGCTCCATTTTGATGGAAAGAAGGGAAAAAAATTATAGGAAAACCAAAAATGATCTTGTCAATTTTAAGATCACATAAAAAATGAGGTCTACAATCTCAACTAATTAGGCAACTCAGCTGGTACACATAAAAGGAGCCCACCCAAGAGACCCATCAGTTTGTGCAGTTGAATGGATGTGCAGAGTGATCCAGACTGGCTATTTGCATAGCCAGTTGTGAACCATATTAAATGGTACCATCCATCCACGGATGTTTTCATGATAAATGAGGACAGATTCCAACAAACTGCAAAAGCTGAATGAAAAAATATAAATTGCTAGTTATATAAAATTAAAGGTGATAAATTTCTAAATAAAAATTCTAAGGGTTTTCATCTAACCCAACAATGATTAAGGTCTCAAGGGGTTAAGCCAAGCTTCCTTTAATTCTTGTTATTTAAAAATAGTATGAGGAGAAGGAGCAAGATGGCGGTGGAGTAGGAGACCTAAACTTCGTCCGGTCCCAGGAATTCAGCTAGATAGTTATCAAACTGTTCTGAACACCTACGAACTCAACAGGAGATCAAAGAAAAGAATAGCAGCAACTCTCTGAACAGAAAAGCGACCACTTTCTGGAAGGTAGGACGTGCGGAGAAGTGAATCAGAGGTGATATTTGGGAAAATAGACGGCAAGGGGAGGGAGCCTCTGTCAGCCGATACCAGCAAGTGATAGAGCAGCAGAGCACAAAATCAGAACTTTTAGAAGTCTACTCCACTGAGGGATGTCACTCCAGTGGCTAAGCAGGGGTTGGAACCCTCGCTGGGACAGTGTGGTCTCAGGACCCTCAGCGTCACAGAAAGACTGGGGGTGCCTGAGTGCGGAGAAGTGAATCTGAGGCAATATTCAGGAAAATAGATGGCAGGGGGAGGGAGCCTCCATCAGCCAATACCAGCAAGTAATAGAGCAGCAGAGCACAAAATCAGAACTTTTAGAAGTCTACTCCACTGAGGGATGTCACTCCAGTGGCTAAGCGGGGGGTGGAACCCTCTCAGGACAGTGTGGTTTCAGGACCCTCGGGGTTACAGAAAGACTGGGGGTGACTGAGTGTGGCAGAGCTCCCAGGTATCAGAGCAGGGAAGCCGGCTGCAGAGGCGGAGCCGAGGCACGGGCTCTCAGCTCTGGATTGCCATAAACCATGATCCGGGGCACAGTCAGGCCACTGCTCCTCCAGCAGGGACCCAACAAGTGGCAGACCTGGGGAGACTCCCCTTCATCCCCCAGGAGGAGCAGCACAGGAGTGCACCACAGGAATCTGCTGGGTTTGGAGACTCCATCCGGGGTCGGGGGTCAGAGATAGAAATGCTTGGTCACAGGCCGGGTGAGCACGGAGTGCGGCCAGAGACCGGGGAAATGGGAGTGACTGACTGCTTTTCTCTGGGGCTGCACTGAGGAGCGGGGCCGTGAGTTCTCACCTCCTCTGGGCGGAGATTGGGAGGCCACCATTTGTACTCTCGTCCTCCAAAGCTGTATGGAAAGCTTGCAGGGAACAAAAGCTACGGAGAGCAAACCCGAGCAGATTACTTAGCCTGGACTGGGCAAGGGCCGGCAATTCCACCTCCCGCAAGACATTTGGGAACCACGGCAACAGGCCCCTCCCCCAGAT
>NW_028046524.1:0-428 GCF_054177405.1 Leptonychotes weddellii
CTGGATTTCCTCTCCTCTCAGGAATTCAGCTGGATAGGGATCAAACCATTCTGAACACCTACAAACTCAACAGGAGATCAAAGAAAAGAATAGCAACAACTCTCTCATCAGAAAAGCGACCACTTTCTGGAAGGTAGGACATGCAGAGAAGTGAATCCGAGGAGATATTCGGGAGGATAGATGGCAGGCGAGGGGCCTCCGTCAGCCACTTCTGGCAAGTGATAGAGCCACAGAGCACAAAATCGGAAATTTTAAAAGTCTGCTCCGCTGAGGGACGTCACTCTGGTGGCTAAGCGGGGGGTGGACCCTTCCGGGACACTGTGGTCTCAGGACCCTCGAGGTCACAGAAAGACCGGGGGTACCTGAGTGTGACAGAGCTCCCAGGTAACGGAGCAGGGAAGCTGGCTGCAGAGGCGGAGCCCAGGCAC
>NW_028046525.1:0-428 GCF_054177405.1 Leptonychotes weddellii
GGATGTGGGTGTATGTGGGTGTGTATGTGGGTGTGTGTGTATGTGGGTGTGTATGTGTGTGGGTGTGGGGTGTGTGTGTATGTGGGTGTGTGGGGGTGTGTATGTGTGTGTGTGGGTGTGTGTGGGGGGGTGTGTATGTGTGTGTGGGTGTGGGTGTGTGGGGTGTGTGTGTATGGGTGTGTGTGGGTGTGTATGTGTGTGGGGTGTGTGTGTGTGTATGTGTGTGTGTGTGTGTGTGTGTATTTAAAGGCACCTTTACTCATGGCACCACTGCTGAGAAAAAATTAAGCAACTGAATAATCTGCATGATGTGAAACTGTGAAATGGGATATCTTACACCTCAATCTACTTATTGTGGAAATAAAACAAATTTGTTACATTTAGGCTATAGAATAAAATGTAATAAAACCTGAAATCTTCATAGAAAC
>NW_028046526.1:0-428 GCF_054177405.1 Leptonychotes weddellii
ATAGGCTGGATTACACAGCTCATTCATAGTAGGTGATGAAAACAGGGCACGGCTTCACAGATTTGCAGTTCTCATTTCAAACCCACCCTCTGGATGCGTGTTTTGGACCACCTTGCAAGGATGCCTCCGTCAGGCAGGCCCTCAGCCTGCTATGCAGACACGACCTCTAGCCCAATGAGGAACGGCATGTTTGCCCACAGGGAATGATTTCACCTTCCTCAGGCATCCACCATAGTCTTTGCACAACTCCCCCCGCCCCGGCCCTTCCTCTCTGCAGGCCTCCTGTCTTGGACATTACACCTCCCTCAAACCCTGATTTTCCCATTAATAAAAAGAATTCACACAACCTTCAGAGCCATCAGGAAAATGCCTACCTCTACAGTGCTCCTAAGCGTTGACTGTGGTATTTGACAGGGCGGAGATAAACC
>NW_028046527.1:0-428 GCF_054177405.1 Leptonychotes weddellii
CACAGTGCTAAGAAAAATCTGTTGCCTAGGTCTCTGCTTAAGGAAACTTGCACAACATAATGAATGGTATATTTAACAGAACTTTTACCCAAGAAGCATCCTGATATCCCACATCTGGTGTCTATTATGTGGACCCTCAGGAAAATCCAAATGTATAACGTTAAGCTGTAGTTCTATGAAGGCAATCCACTGGGGAACAGAGTGATAGAGACCAGGTCTGTAGCTTCCTGGAGCTCTGGTATGATGCAGGAATAAAGCTTTGAAAATTTGGAGGAATTCTCTAAAACTGGCACTCTTGAATATCAACAGCTTCCTCTGGGTTTTTGACAGGAACTGTAAAGCAGATAATTCGAACTAGAGGTCTTGAGAGATGGCTGGAAAAAATGGGAGGTGCTCTTCAATGTTGACAGAAAGAGGATCCATATCCA
>NW_028046528.1:0-428 GCF_054177405.1 Leptonychotes weddellii
AGACAGAGAGCATGAGAGGGAAGAGGGTCAGAGGGAGAAGCAGACTCCCTGCTGAGCAGGGAGCCCGATGTGGGACTCGATCCGGGGACTCCAGGATCATGACCTGAGCCGAAGGCAGTCACTCAACCAACTGAGCCACCCAGGTGCCCGTTCCTTTCTTTTTTCTTTTCCTTTCTTTTCTTTTCTTTTCCTTTCCTTTCTTTTCTTTTAAGATTTCAATTTTTTTAAGTAATCTCTACACCCAACCCTGAGTTCAAGAGTAACATGCTCTACCAGTTGAGCCAGCCAGACACCACTGAGAATGTACTTGATTTCATTTTGCATTTTCAATCCCTTGGAAGTTTTGCAGGAGCTAATGTAGAGATCATATTCTCTGACCAGTCTACATAAATTGTCGAACTATTCTCATCTCCTTATCTGCCTTTCCT
>NW_028046529.1:0-428 GCF_054177405.1 Leptonychotes weddellii
AACAAAATCCTAGCTAATAGGATCCAACAAGACATTAAAAGGATCATCTACCACGACCAAGTGGGATATATCCCCAGGATGCAAGGTGGTTCTACATTTGCAAATCAATCAATGTGATAGAACACATTAATAAGAGGAGGGAGAAGAACCATATGGTCCTCTCAATTGATGCAGAAAAAACATTTGACAAAATACAGCATCCTTTACTGGTTAAAACTCTTCAGAGTATAGGGATAGAGGGAACATTCCTCAAGGTCATAAAATCCATCTATGAAAAACCCACAGCAAATATCATCCTCAATGGGGAAAAGCTGAGAGCCTTTCCCTTAAGATCAGGAACACATCAAGGATGCCCACTCTCACCACTATTGTTCAACATAGTATTAGAAGTCCTAGCAACAGCAATCAGACAACAAAAAGAAATAAAA
>NW_028046530.1:0-428 GCF_054177405.1 Leptonychotes weddellii
AAATCTTTAAAAAAAAATAAAAAAGATTTTATTATCAACTTGAGAGGGAAAGAGAGAGAGAGAGTGAGCGAGAGCGCAAGAGCAGGGAGAGGGAGAAGCAGACTCCCTGCTGGGGCTCCATCCCAAGATCCTGCAACCATGACCTGAGCCTAAGGCAGACGCTTAACGACTGGGCCCCCCAGCGCCCCTCACCTGTATTGTCTTTGAATTTTTTTAATGGTCCTAATTTATACATTTGTGTTGGTTTCCTTGCGCTGCTATAACAAAGTACCACAAACTAGATGGTTTATTGTCTCAGGCGCCTGGCTGTCTCAGTCAGTTGAGTGTCCAACTCTTGATTTCAGCTTGGGTCTTGATCTCAGGGTTGTGAGCTCGGCCCCGAGTTGGGCTCCATGCTTGGGCATGAAGCCTACTTAAAAAAAAAAAAA
>NW_028046531.1:0-428 GCF_054177405.1 Leptonychotes weddellii
CTAGAACCCTCAGTTTGTTTCTCAGAGTCCATCGTCTCTCATGGTTCATCTCCCCCTTCAATTCCCCCCCTTCATTTTTCCCTTCCTACTATCTTCTTCTTTTTTTTAATGTATAATGTATTATTTGTTTCAGAGGTACAGGTCTGTGATTCAACAGTCTTATACAAATATATATATATTTATTATTCATTAGAGACACAGAGATACAAAGAGAAAGAGAGCATGAGCAGGGGGAGAGGCAGAGGGAGAGGGAGAAGCAGGCTCCCTGCTGAGCCAGGAGACAGATGTGGGGCTCGATCCCAAGACTCTGGGATCATGACCTGAGCCAAAGGCAGATGCCCAACCATCTGAGACACCCAGGCACCCCAGCCAGCTCTTTTCATAAGCAGGTCTACATTATCTCATGACAAAAGAAGTTGAGATAGGAA
>NW_028046532.1:0-428 GCF_054177405.1 Leptonychotes weddellii
CCACCACCATCCTCATCACCACCACCATCATCACCACCACCACCATCATCACCACCACCACCATCATCACCACCACCACCATCCTCATCACCACCACCACCATCCTCATCACCACCACCACCATCATCACCACCACCACCATCCTCATCACCACCACCACCATCATCATCACCACCACCATCCTCATCACCAACACCACCATCATCACCACCACCATCATCATCATCACCACCACCACCACCATCCTCATCACCACCACCATCCTCATCACCATCACCACCATCATCAACGCCACGTCCATCACAACCATAGGCATTCTCCCTCTCCACCGTGTTTTAGAGCTTTGAAGACTGGAGAATACCTTACATGTGTTACATAGTTTCTATCACTTAATCTTTACCAGAGACATTTCCTAGAGTTTGATAACA
>NW_028046533.1:0-428 GCF_054177405.1 Leptonychotes weddellii
CCTACTTAAGAAATTTTTAAAAATAATAATAATAGTAATAAATAAAAAAATAAAATTTCAGTGATCTTAGGGCTTGTAAGATAATTTTTGAACATTTGTTTTTAAAAATGTAAGTTTATTTTAAAATTCTATAAAAGACATTTTATTTTTTAAAATTTTTTTAAAGATTTTATTTATTTGACAGAGAGAGAGAGAACAAGCAGGGGGAGTGGCAGGCAGAGGCAGAGGGAGAAGCAGGCTCCCCGAAGAGCAGGGCAAGCCCGATGTGGGACTCGATCCCAGGACCCTGGGATCATGACCTGAGCTGAAGGCAGTCGCTTAACCAACTGAGCCACCCAAACACCCTATAAAAGACATTTTAATGAATCTTTGTGGGATTGTGTACATTGCTTTAGATATGTTTTTCCAATTCATGCATAATATATTGA
>NW_028046534.1:0-9295 GCF_054177405.1 Leptonychotes weddellii
GCAGCCCCCCTGTACTCTGAACCTGACCGTGTGGTCCTCACCTCCGGGGTAAGGAGGGAGTAGGGCCTGAGTGAGTGCTGTGAGTCACTGTTAGCACATGGATGTGGATGCTAACAACCCAGGGAGCTTTTGTGCGTCCTTCTCAGTTTAGACCAGGGTTCTGGATGAGGGGGCGATGCATGCAGGCCTAGGCCCTCCCCCACCAAGGGGCTCTCACAGACACGCAGGAGTCGTTTCGATCAGGGTCCATCTGCAGATGGCCTCCCACGCGGTCACGGGGCAGGTGGCGCCTGGCGCACGGGGAGTCGCGGCCTTGTGGGTTGGGCGGGAACCTGGCTGCCGTCTCCCCAGGCTGACCAAAGAAGGTGCCGCGGCCTACTCAGCTGCCCCTCGCTGTGTTTCTGTGGGGCAGACACGCGAGGGACGCGAGAGCAGATGTGAGGAACTCCACGACCATGACACTATGTGGTGGAGTCGCAGTGGTGACCACAGAGGCGCTGGGAGCTGTGACCCCGAGTGGGCCCCCTCCACACCCAGGACGGTCTCACCTCAAGACCCTAGGTGGTCACATCTGCAAAGACCCTATTTCCAAATAAGGCCCCTTTCTGAGGTTCTGGGCGGACGCGATTTGGGGGACACCGTTCACACCACCTGTCCCCTCACAGGTGACGGCCGTGTTCTGGAAAACCCTCCTCGGGACCGAGCTGTGGGCAGCATCCATGTTTCGGGCTGGACTCTCCCAGCCCGGGGACCTTCTTTCCCAGGTCACGACTGCTCTTCCCTGGTGTCGATGAATTTATCAACAAGCCTTCCTGGGACCCCCGGGGGCTTTGCCGGGGGCTGGAGCTGGGAGCGACTTCAGACGGAGGTTCTGTCCTCATGGATCACCCTACATCTTAACTCCTTCTCCAAACCCACGTCATGGCAGCGACATGATTTTCAAATGAGGGAATGTGATAGGAACACTAGAGTTTGCACAATGCACAGGATCTAGAATTCGATTCACTCCCTGCCGGCAGGAAATTCCCACACAGGCTTTTGTGGGCAGGGTGGGAGGAGAGCCCTAGGACAGGAGCAAGCTCATGCTGGGCCCCAGCCACCCGCCGGCCTCCTCACAGCCCTCCCTTTCACAGCCCAGGAGAGCTTAGGTCACAAGCCCGAGGCCACACCTGCAGCAGGTGGGCCCGGGCCTCAGGTGCCACTCTGTCCCCTCCCCAGCTACACCCATGATAGGAGCCCCCATGACAGCTCCTGAACGATGCTCGTGATCACTGACATCGCCCTGCATCTCGGGGGGGCTGTGCCATGAAGGGTCAGGTGCAGAAAGGGAAGGGCCAGGCAGGGTGAGGATCACCCCTGCGAGCCCGTCACTGGCTCATGGTCGGCTCTGCCTGCATGGTTGTGATCGGGGCAGAGTTTGCCTCTATCCATCCATCCTCACTGGGCCCAGGCCAGCGGCCCGGGCTCCTCCATCTCTTGCCTGGATGACCCCGCCTGGTCTCCTTCCTCCTGTCTGGGTCTCGCCGGCCCCGCGTCCTGTCTGGGGGCCCCAGGGAGACATGGTCACATCCCCGGAGGGCGTCCGGGCCCCTTCATGAGCACCCTGTGTGTGCAGCAGATGCTGTGGCCTCACACCTGCCCTCAGTACTGGGGGGTCTATCGGTGGGCCACGGCCGAGGACTTTTCCTTCGCGCTCCTTTTGTTCATTGTGAGAGTTGAGGGTGCAGGCTGGTGGCCAGTCAAAGCTGGCCTTGCTCATCTACCAGCTGTGGGATCTGAACAAGTGGCATAAACTCTCAGAGTCTTCGAATTCTCACCTGCAAGACGGGACAGAGATCTGGACGGGCTGCATCGTGCTTGGCGGGAGAAGATGCAAGGCATACGTGACCTCCTCTGCCCCTCGGCCTCACACGTTCTGGGGAGGGGTCGGCACTGGGTGCCGCTGCCCGAGGCCCGGAGGTGTTCTGTGAGCGAGGCGCCGAAGGAGGGCCTGCGTGCTCTCAGCTGGCTCACACGGCACCTCCCGGGCTCCCGTGGTTGGCGCTGGAGGCACCAGATTCTGTGCAGAAGGACAGGCTCCGGGAGACGTGCCGGCCTCTGCCCTCGGGCCAGCAGAGCTGTCCCCGCTGACCCCAACCGGGCGCAGGCCTCCCGAGCGGGCCCTCCTCGGGATCGATAGCTGAGCCGATCAGCTGGCAATGTGACACTAATGGACGCAGAATTAAAACGTGAAGGCACATATTAATCTGGACAGCCGTGGGGGCCTGGGTGGGGCGGGTGGGGCACGGGCGTGCGGCCCTTAATGGAGCTGTATTGACCAGGCCACAGAGACCGCAGCCCGGCTTGGATGTCACTCTACAGCCCAGGAACTGGGGGGTTATGGATTTCAGTGTTTTATAGGTTTGGGTTTTAAAAAAAGTGACCTCTTTTTCTCCCCCAGATCAATATACTCTTTTTAGCTGCGCGTGATCACCGATAGTCCATCAGCTCGGCCTCTGGAGAGGTTTGTAAATATCGGTGTTGGAAATATTAATATCTGATCATCATGCGGCCTCAGTGACATGGAGAAGGGCACGGCCTGGCCCTCGGCCGCCTCCCCGAGCCTCCGACACCAGGAGCCACAGGCAGACCTGCACTTGGCTAGTCTTCTCTTCCTTGGATGAGGCTTTAAGTCTCTGAAAAGCCCACAGGCGTGCGGTTGCTGTGGATTGCAGATGGGGCGTGGACCTTCCTTCCTGCTGGAGGGCACGCTACGGTTTGCACGGCCACCCTGGGAGGGAGTGACCCCATTTCAAAGAGAAGGAAACTGAGGCTCAGGGATGTCCAGCCACGTGGGCAAGGCCACTCGGTGTGTGGATCCCAGCCCCTGCTGCAGGGCTTGCTGCTGCGTGGTCCGCATCTTTGGGGAGGCAAGGATGGCCAGCACCCCTCACCAGGGCGCCGTGAGGTCAAAGTCGAGAAACTCTGGACTTGGTGCCCTCAGCACCCCGGCGGGGGTGGGGACAAACCCAAAGTCCCCTGCCCACCTTCCCACCCACCAGAACCTCTTGGGCCTTTGTCTCCCTGTCCTCGCTGTACCTCTCCCACCACTCGGGGGGCAGTGACCAAAGTAAGAGCAGTTCCTCCACGCAGCCTTCCTGGGCTGTGCCCACGCAGCTGCCCTGCCCGGCACGGAGCCTGTGTCCTGCCTCTGGGAGTCTTGCCCACCCCAGACCTCCCCTCCTCTTCTCCCTGCTGTGGTCTCACCCTTCCTGATCGATCCCTTCCAGCTGCCTGCGATCTTGTCACTCCCCGCCTTCAGGATTAAGTCCACTCTGCTGGTCTGGCCCCTGCTGGCCTCATGGCCCCGCCTGTCACCATCCTCTGTGTCCGCCTGTCCTCTGTAGCCACACTGCACACTGATGTGGCCCAGGACACACCAGGGTTCTCCCCTCGGCCCACGCCTGTGCTGGTCAGCGTCTTCCAACACAACATGAAAACCGGAACAAAGCTCGGTGGGCAGCAGCCCCCGGGCAGGCTGGCCTTGGTCACACTTGCCCAGAGCCCAGCCCTCTCCAGGCCCCAAGTCCCTCCCTTGTCCCTGCCCCGGTCACTCTGCTCCTGCCCACACGGCCCGACCTCCCTCGGTGCAACTCCTGCCTGCCTCCCACCTGCTCTGCTCTCCAGGAGGACAGAGGCCGGAGGAGACACTAGGAGCCTGGGTCTGGGCACGCGCAGCCGCAGAGCCCAAGTCAGGCTGGGATAGAGGAGGAAGGAAAAAGAAGCCAGGAGATGGAGAATTAGGGGCAGTGGAGCCAGAGCGCAAGGTCGTTGTTCCGAGGACCCAGGAGCACTGGGAGAGCCACCAGTCCCAGAGGGGCTGGGGGGGCCGGTCGGTGGCATGTCCATGTCAGCCGCTCGGGGCTCTTAGACCGTGGCCACCCCTAGCCTGGGGCCCTCGCCGCCCCTTCCCCAGGCCCGGCTGCACGGGCTCCCCATCCCCACCCCCTCTGCAGCACACTTCTCCCAACAGCGCCCTGGGCTCCCGCCCCTCCTCAAGGCCAAGTTCTCCATCCGGAGCCCATCGTGACCTCTGAGGGGAGCCCGTCCTGACAACATCTCCTCGCACACACCCACCCCCAACCTGCCTGTGAGCCCCGACTCATCTCTGCTCCTCATTCGCTCCGTGAATTCTGGCCAAATGCATAAATGAATTAATGCGCCCAGGCAGCAGGTGCGGGCTCCCTTCCGCCCTCTTCATGGGACAACCCCGCTTTTCAGAGAACAGGTGTTCCCGGCCTTTGCTCGGGGAGCCATGTTCCAGGCAGCGCTGGGGCTTACTCATGCCTTTGTCCATGCGTTTCTGCACGCGGGGCAGTGACAGCAGGGAGGATCAGGGACAGCAAGTCCAGGTCAGGGGGCTGCGGCGTGGTCACTGCTCAGAAGTGTCAGAGGCGAACTGACATGGGGTAGTCACCGATGCTTCCTAACTGGACCCCTAGCAGGACCCAGCTGGCCGAGCCCTGGCCGAGGGCCATGGGGACGGCGGAGAGAGGGGATGGGAGGTGACCTGGGCCAGGCCCAATGCTGGCCCAGCCTAGTCGAGCTTGGCCACCTCTCCACCGTTGGCTCTTGCTGCACCTGCTATAACTGTGTGCATCGTAGATGGACCGGGGGTGGGGGCCGGAGAGCGTCTGGAACGGCGACCCGGCCCTCCTCGCCGAGCCCCCGCGCAGGTGCGTCCACTCTGGAGCTCAGTCTCCCTCTGCACTAAGGGCCCTGGGAGCCCCTTTCTGCGGCCGTCCTGGGATTGCCCTCCACCCCGAGTGTAGCTACTCCCGCCAGCAGTGAAGTGAGTGAGAACATGTTCGACACTGAATAATTAATTTTCGTTCTGCGATAAAAATGTTGTCTATTGATTTACAACCCCTCCCGGCAATAAAGCTTTTTGTTGGAAACCTGATTCTTAATTATTGTCCCCAGACCTGCCAGGAGGCGTGTCCAGCTGCCGTGGGAGCAGCCCCAACTGTTCCCAGGCATTTTGGGGCCACGGGGCCAGCTGCTGCCCCGGCCGCCCTGCTCTGTCCTTCCCCGGTGACTGGACTGCCCCCTTGGCAAGTGTTCCCGCAGCCTACCGGGACGGCCTGGGCAGGAAGCAGGTCAGCGGGTGAGCACCACAGCATGCCCCGGAGGGCAGGGGCCGCTCCAGGGAATCAGAGGAGTGGTTGTTGCCTGTGGGGTGGGCGGGGAGGGCCAGGTCAGGGTGACGGCCAGGCCACTCCAGCCCAGGTGGAGCCCGGCTTCCTACCACTGCGGCCGACTCTGGAGCCTGGCCCCAGCTCCGTCCTCAGCAAAGGAGACCAAGGCGGCTGACAAGGGGGTGAGAGCTGCGGTCATCCCCTGCAGGTTTGGACCCAGAACGTCCGTTCCTGGCACCCTGTCCGCCCCATCCTTCCCTTGCATGGCCTCTGGGCTGCACCCCAAGTTAGGGTCCTCACACTTAAGGGGTCCCGGTGGTCCCACCACCGCCGCCAGGGTCCGAGGTGATTCTGGTCCCCAGGTTCCCTCCCTCCAACCCAGCAGGGGTGGAGGGTGACGGGCCCCATCCTAGAGCACCCAGGGCACCGCCTGGCATGGTCGTCCCGCAAAGGTCCAATGGCACTCGGGAAAGTTAGTGGAGAAGAGAGACGCGTCCAAACCTTCCAGGTGGCGGGGGAGGCGCTCAGCCAAGGCCTGGCCCTGCATCTTCCTGCTGCGTAACCTGGCTGTGGCCGGCCCTGGAGCCTCGTGCCCGGTCCGGACAGAGCCCAGTGCTCCAGCATTCGGAGGCAGGGGCTGAGCACAGGCTCCTGGGACCCACCATGCCCTCGTTCTGCACCAGAGCCGCTCACGTCGGGGTCACTGCCGGATTCCCGCCGACTGAGAGCCCGCATGATGCTCCTTTCCGTAGCCGGGAGATGTTATGGCCCTAGTAAAGCACAAGGTGACAGCCATGAGAAGGGGGCTGGAAACACACATGTGGGGGCACAGGGTGCATTGATTTCTTTCTCAAATCCCTCACTTGCATACACTGTCTTTCACAGGAGTTGCTGATGTGGCCGAGCCACTTCTCCCGACTCTGTGCTGGTTTGGACTTCTGAGCCACGGGCTCCAGGAGCTCAGCACACATCACTGGACTGCGCGCCTTGTCCTCAGAGCCACCGCTGTGGCTGATCCTGTTTGTGGTGGGGATCCCGGCGGTTAGTGGCCACGGGCTGACTGACCCGAGGGGGTGGTCAGCTGCTGCATCGGGCCCCCTGCGGGCTGGACCAGCGGGCAGCACGGAGCTTAGCCTCTCACCGCATTCAGCAAACAGAATGAGCGCATCTTAAACATGAAGAGAACAGGCCTGTTGGAGAAGTGGGGGGTTCGGGCCCCCCGTGCCATCTGACTGGGGTGCATCCCCGAGCCCCGGCACATGCTGGGCCATGCTGGGCTGGGGGATGCAGACATGTCAGATGGGGCTGCTCTTGGAGGTCATTAGGACACACAGAGAGGGGCGCCTGGGTGGCTCAGTCGTTAAGCATCTGCCTTCAGCTCAGGTCATGATCCCAGGGTCCTGGGATCGAGCCCCGCATCAGGCTCCCTGCTCGGCGGGGAACCTGCTTCTCCCTCTCCCTCTGCCTCTCTCCCTGCTCATGCTCTCTCTCTCTCTCTGCATCTCTGTCTCAAATGAATAAATAAAATCTTAAAAAAATAAAAAAGGACACACAGAGATGGTCACTCATCACCTCGGGACCAGGGAGGGTCATAGGTGCCGAGGCAGGACCTGACACAGGCTATAGCTGCAATGGTAGAAGATTCTGGAGACGTCTCTAGTTACACCACTCTCTCTCCCTCTGGTCTGCTATGGAGAGATTCGGAGATTTCCACCACTAGCTCTGGCTTCCCTTGACACACTGGGTTTCAAGATGGGGATGCTCTTGACCTCGCAGTGGAAGGCCCTCTCTGATTCCGCCCCAGGGTGGGGACCACCCTGTACGCCCCATGGACCCTGTGCACTGAGCACATAGTACCACCACTGCGGCCACACAAACCATAATACCCATTCAGTATGCTGCCACCAAAGGAGGGCGCGGGCTTCCTACTGCTGGTCCACCTCCCACATCACTGGGGCCGGTGCTTTGCAAGGAGATGCTTGGTGAATGCTGTGCCCAGGAGATGCTTGCTGAATGCTTGTGCCCAGGAGATGCTTGGTGAACGCTTAGTGCTCAGGAGGTGCTCAGTGAACCCTTAGTGCTCAGGAGGTGCTCAGTGAATGCTTAGTGCTCAGGAGGTACTAGGTGAATGCTTAGTGCTCAGGAGGTGCTTGATGAATGCTTGTGCATAGGAGGTGTTTGGTGAATGCTTGTGCTCAGGAGGTGCTTGGTGAATGTTTAGTGCTCAGGAGGTGCTAGGTGAATGCTTAGTGCTCAGGAGGTACTAGGTGAACGCTTGGTGCTCAGGAGGTACTAGGTGAACGCTTAGTGCTCAGGAAGTACTAGGTGAATGCTTAGTGCTCAGGAGGTACTAGGTGAATGCTTAGTGCTCAGGAGATGCTCAGTGCTTAGGAGATGCTCAGTGAATGTTTAGTGCACAGGAGGTACTAGGTGAATGTTCAGTACTCAGGAGATACTAGGTGAATGTTCAGCACTCAGGAGGTGCTAGGTGAATGCTTAGTGTACAGGAGGTACTAGGTGAGTGTTCAGTACTCAGGAGGTGCTAGGTGAATGTTCAGTACTCAGGAGGTGCTAGGTGAATGTTCAGCACTCGGGAGGTGCCAGGTGAATGCTTAGTGCTTAGGAGGTGCTTGATGAATGCTTGTGCACAAGAGGTGCTCAGTGAATGCTTAGTGCTCAAGAGGTACTAGGTGAATGTTCAGTACTCAGGAGGTGCTAAGTGAATGCTTGGTGCTCAGGAGGTGTTTGGTGAATGCTTAGTGCTCAGGAGATGCTCAGTGAATGCTTAGTGCTCAGGAGATGCTCAGTGCTTAGGAGATGTTCAGTGAATGTTTAGTGCACAGGAGGTACTAGGTGAATGTTCAGCACTCAGGAGGTGCTAGGTGAATGCTTAGTGTACAGGAGGTACTAGGTGAGTGTTCAGTACTCAGGAGGTGCTAGGTGAATGTTCAGCACTCAGGAGGTGCCAGGTGAATGCTTAGTGCTCAGGAGGTGCTTGATGAATGCTTGTGCACAAGAGGTGCTCAGTGAATGCTTAGTGCTCAAGAGGTACTAGGTGAATGTTCAGTACTCAGGAGGTGCTAGGTGAATATTCAGCACTCAGGAGGTGCTAAGTGAATGCTTGGCGCTCAGGAGGTGTTTGGTGAATGCTTAGTGCTCAGGAGGTGCTAGGTGAATGTTTAGCACTCAGGAGGTGCCAGGTGAATGCTTAGTGCTCAGGAGATGCTCAGTGAATGCTTGGTGCTCAGGAGGTACTAGGTGAATGCTTAGTGCTCAGGAGGTGCTTGCTGAATGCTTGTGCATAGGAGGTGTTTTGTGAATGCTTGTGCTCAGGAGGTGCTTGGTGAATGTTTAGTGCTCAGGAGGTACTAGGTGAATGCTTAGTGCTCAGGAGGTACTAGGTGAATGCTTGGTGCTCAGGAGGTACTAGGTGAATGCTTAGTGTACAGGAGGTACTAGGTGAGTGTTCAGTACTCAGGAGGTGCTAGGTGAATATTCAGCACTCAGGAGGTGCTAGGTGAATGCTGTGATCAGGAGGTGCTAGGTGAATCCTTAGTGCTCAGGAGATACTAGGTGAATGTTCAGCACTCAGGATGTGCCAGGTGAATGCTTAGTGCCCAGGAGATGCTTGCTGAATGCTTAGTGCACAGGAGGTGCTAGGTGAATGTTCGGCACTCAGGAGGTGCTAGATGAATGCTTAGTGCTCAGGAGATGCTCAGTGAATGCGTAGTGTACAGGAGGTACTAGGTGAATGTTCAGCACTCAGGAGGTGCTAGGTGCATGTTCAGCAGTCAGGAGGTGCTAGGTGAATATTCAGCACTCAGGAGGTGCTAGGTGCATGTTCAGCAGTCAGGAGGTGCTAGGTGAATATTCAGCACTCAGGAGGTGCTAGGTGCATGTTCAGCAGTCAGGAGGTGCTAGGTGCATGTTCAGCACTCAGGAGGTGCTAGGTGAATGTTCAGCACTCAGGAGGTGCTAGGTGCATGTTCAGCAGTCAGGAGGTGCTAGGTGCATGTTCAGCAGTCAGGAGGTGCTAGGTGAATGTTCAGCACTCAGGAGGTGCTAGGTGAATGTTCAGTACTCAGGAGGTGCCAGGTGCATGTTCAGCACTCAGGAGG
>NW_028046535.1:0-428 GCF_054177405.1 Leptonychotes weddellii
AAATGGTTTCACATTTGCTGCTGATGGTAATGTTGTCTGCTTCCAACTTTGGGGAGGATATTTACAGCATTTCTATCAGTTTGAGTCATATCGGGGCAAAATCAAAGTACCTCCATATCTACTTACTTGTAGAAGCAATTCATTTAGAGTGTGCGGGTCATGCGGTGCTGGCTGTGATGTGGCCTGGTTGTTCGGGGCTTTGGTGGCCTTAATAGCTTTGAATTACCTCATGGAAAATATATTTTGGAAATAGGAAATAGTAAGCACTCCTTTCGAGTAATTCTTACCATGGTGTGGGATTTGATAGTGAACGGGAGAAAAAGTTGTTGATTCCACATTTGGGAGACAACGTAGAGATTTTTTTTTTTTTTTTAAAGATTTTATTTATTTATTTGAGACAGAGAGAATGAGATACAGAGAGCATGAGA
>NW_028046536.1:0-428 GCF_054177405.1 Leptonychotes weddellii
ACGGGGGCCCATACCTCTCTCACTCTCTTGAGAGCCCACTCCCAATACACAAAGGCATCAATAATCAATATGATGGGAGCACTGCTCAGAGAATGAGTCACCTACCAGTCCAGAAGGCATCAGATGTCCACAGGGTCTGGCAGGTAATGTAAATGAGCCGAACAGAGAGCAAGAGAGAGGGGTAGAATGTAGACCCCTCGCTGTGGTTCTAAGAGGCTGTGGATACTCTGTTTCAGGCAACTGTCCACTCCCAGAAACGTGGCTCCACCATTGAGAGATCCTCTGACTTTTCAGGAATGAGAAAGCCCACTTTTCGCCTAAAATCTCCTGACATTTAAAAATACTCTTTAAGCCACGTGAGACCTAGCTGCAAGCTGATTTTGATCTGGGGGACGCCAGCGTGCAAAAGTTGACGTAGCTCTTCCTTG
>NW_028046537.1:0-428 GCF_054177405.1 Leptonychotes weddellii
GTGATATTTCCTTTCAACTGGTATCTTAAGTATTTGATTAACAGTAGTCATAGTATGACCAATCACATCCTCTATAAAGATAATCAGAAACAGAAGTTACACTATTTCCAGTTCCTATCTTTAGTTGCTGGGGGAGTAGCTCAAGTGCTGCATGTATTTAAAAACACTCTTTTATCTGGAGCCAACAAAAAGGTTTGAGAAAAGGCATTATAAAAACCATTTCCCCTCTTGGGCGCCTGGGTGGCTCAGTTGGTTAAGCGACTGCCTTCGGCTCAGGTCATGATCCCGGGGTCCTGGGATCGAGTCCCGCGTCGGGCTCCCTGCTCTGCGGGGAGCCTGCTTCTCCCTCTCCCACTCCCCCTGCTTGTGTTCCCTCTCTCGCTGTGTCTCTCTCTGTCAAATAAATAAAATAAAAAATCTTTAAAAAA
>NW_028046538.1:0-428 GCF_054177405.1 Leptonychotes weddellii
GCGCCTGGGTGGCTCAGTTGGTTAAGCGACTGCCTTCGGCTCAGGTCATGATCCTGGAGTCCCTGGATCGAGTCCCGCATCGGGCTCCCTGCTCGGCAGGGAGTCTGCTTCTCCCTCTGACCCTCCCCCCTCTCATGTGCTCTCTCTCATTCTCTCTCTCTCAAATAAATAAATAAAATCTTTAAAAAAAAAAAAAAAGCGTGGGAAGAGGGGCTACCAAAACTCCTCCGCCCCACCTTCTGGTAAGAGGCCATGCTCAGACACATCCCGGGCTCTGCTACCTGTGTTACGCCTGGGGAGGCTCAAACTCACAGCGACACGGAACTAACTGCTAAGCTTGCCCCAAACTAGGACAGCATGCCATTCCCAAACCTGGGCTCCTGTCTTCAGTTCCCCGGGACAGCCTCTGGCTTGCTCGGTCATGGAAC
>NW_028046539.1:0-428 GCF_054177405.1 Leptonychotes weddellii
ATTACTCTCTTAACTTCTATAGCATTGTGATAAAGGAGGGCAATACATGGAATCCAACTGCCTGAGTTCAAATCCTGACCTTGCCCTACACTGGCTGGGACTGTAGCCAAATTTCTTAGTCTTTTCCTGAGGTATGCTCATAGTTACTGGGGTGGGCAGAACTAAAAATACATATATATTTATATACCATATATCTATCGTTACATCTTGACAGCCATGAGTTTATACCAATACCATGAATTCCACTCCAAAACATAGGGTTCATTCAAACTTTTAGCATTTCATATTTGTACTCCCCTTCTCCAATGGTGAGAAGCTTTCCTCTCATTACCTTCAATATATTTACGTATTTATTCAGTGCTCCTCTGCATAGACAATCTCCAGACTCTAGCAGGTGGCCATGTCACACAGAAGATTTTCTCTTGTGG
>NW_028046540.1:0-428 GCF_054177405.1 Leptonychotes weddellii
AAAAAAAAAAAAAGAAAGAAGTATAGAAAGAAGTACTTATCCCAACTGCCCAGAAGGAAAGCCTCAGCAAAAAGACTCCTACAGGAAGGAATGCCTAAGCTCTCAAAGGATGAGAAATTGGCCACGCAGGGCTACCTGGGTGCTCAGTCAGTTAAGTCAGTTATCCCAGAGTCACAGGATCAAGCCCCGAGTTGGGCTCGCTGAGCGGGGATTCTGCTTCTCCCTCTGAGCCTTCCCCCTGCTCCTTCTCTCTCTCTCGCTTACTCTTTCTCTCTCAAATAAATAAATAAATAATCTTAAAAAGAAAGATTAAAAAAAAAAATTGGCCAAGCAAAGATTTACAGCCTGAGTAAAAAGCATGAAATATAGAATAAGTTATGTCTGTCATGGATCCACAATCCAAGATAAGGAATGATGAGAAATGGGCC
>NW_028046541.1:0-428 GCF_054177405.1 Leptonychotes weddellii
ATTACTCTCTTAACTTCTATAGCATTGTGATAAAGGAGGGCAATACATGGAATCCAACTGCCTGAGTTCAAATCCTGACCTTGCCCTACACTGGCTGGGACTGTAGCCAAATTTCTTAGTCTTTTCCTGAGGTATGCTCATAGTTACTGGGGTGGGCAGAACTAAAAATACATATATATTTATATACCATATATCTATCATTACATCTTGACAGCCATGAGTTTATACCAATACTATGAATTCCACTCCAAAACATAGGGTTCATTCAAACTTTTAGCATTTCATATTTGTACTCCCCTTCTCCAATGGTGAGAAGCTTTCCTCTCATTACCTTCAATATATTTACGTATTTATTCAGTGCTCCTCTGCATAGACAATCTCCAGACTCTAGCAGGTGGCCATGTCACACAGAAGATTTTCTCTTGTGG
>NW_028046542.1:0-428 GCF_054177405.1 Leptonychotes weddellii
ATGAAATGAGTGTCTATGCAGGCCGCCTGCAGCAAAGGGGCAATGTCACAGAAGAAATGGCTAATTTCTCTATAACAGTAAGGCAGTGTGGACACCACAATAGTTGGGCACAGCACTGAAAAGAAGGCTCCCGCCCAGCAGCCCAGAACCAGCAGGAGACAGACCCTGCTGTTCATGATGATGGTGTAGCGCAGGGGGTCACAGATGGCCACGTAGCGATCAAAGGACGTCACCGCCAGGAGGATAAACTCCACTGTCCCCAAGAAAAAAAAGAAGTATGTTTGGGTGATGCAGCCAGCAAAGGATATGGTCTTCTTGTCCTCTAGGAGACAAGCTAACAGCTTTGGGGTAACTGAGGTGGTGTATGAAATGTCCAAAAACGACAAATTACTGAGGAAGAAGTACATTGGGGTTTGGAGGCGATTATC
>NW_028046543.1:0-428 GCF_054177405.1 Leptonychotes weddellii
ACGGGGGCCCATACCTCTCTCACTCTCTTGAGAGCCCACTCCCAATACACAAAGGCATCAATAATCAATATGATGGGAGCACTGCTCAGAGAATGAGTCACCTACCAGTCCAGAAGGCATCAGATGTCCACAGGGTCTGGCAGGTAATGTAAATGAGCCGAACAGAGAGCAAGAGAGAGGGGTAGAATGTAGACCCCTCACTGTGGTTCTAAGAGGCTGTGGATACTCTGTTTCAGGCAACTGTCCGCTCCCAGAAACGTGGCTCCACCATTGAGAGATCCTCTGACTTTTCAGGAATGAGAAAGCCCACTTTTCGCCTAAAATCTCCTGACATTTAAAAATACTCTTTAAGCCACGTGAGACCTAGCTGCAAGCTGATTTTGATCTGGGGGACGCCAGCGTGCAAAAGTTGACGTAGCTCTTCCTTG
>NW_028046544.1:0-428 GCF_054177405.1 Leptonychotes weddellii
ACTGAAGAAAACAAGTCTGCATATGCTTGTTAATTACATTGTACTTGCCTTAGGCAGAAATGATGTGGTACAATTGGTTTGGATACTCTGAAATGTTTTGAGTCTATGTGTTTCTTTTTTCCTTTTTTTTTTTTAAAGATTGTATTTATTTGACAGAGAGAGACAGCGAGAGAGGGAACACAAGCAGGGGGAGTGGGAGTGGGAGTGGGAGAGGGAGAAGCAGGCTTCCCACTGAGCAGGGAGCCCAATGCGGGGCTTGATCCCAGGACCCTGCGATCATGACCTGAGCCGAAGGCAGACGCTTAACGACTGAGACACCCAGGTGCCCCAAGTCTATGTGTTTCTAAGAGAAGTTAGAAAGTCTTCTTTTTGGAGGGCGCCTGGGTGGCTCAGTTGGTTAAGTGACTGCCTTCGGCTCAGGTCATGAT
>NW_028046545.1:0-9294 GCF_054177405.1 Leptonychotes weddellii
TTTTTTTTTAAAGATTTTATTTATTTATTTGAGAGAGAGAGAATGAGAGACAGAGAGCACAAGAGGGAAGAGGGCAGAGGGAGAAGCAGGCTTCCCGCTGAGCAGGGAGCCCGACGTGGGGCTCGATCCCAGGACCCTGGGATCATGACCTGAGCCGAAGGCAGACGCTTAACGACTGAGCCACCCAGGCGCCCCTAATGTGTAATTTTTGGTGATCTTCTAAACAATTCTGTAAAATACATAGTTTTATTTTTTCTCATTTTGACAAAATTGAAGTTAACAGCAGTATTGTGCCGCAAATCACACAGCTGCTAAGTATTTGAGTTGTGATTTTAACCTGGGTCTATAGTACATAGTAACACTCAGTAAATACTTATTGAAGTGAGTGAACGAAAGAAAGGAAGGAAGAAAGGAATAACAAGGTCGGGGATCTTTTAAGTGCACCAAGTTGCTTTTTAGGATAATTTAAGGCTGTGGTTCTTGACAAGGGCTGCTCATTGGACTACTTACAAAAAATACCAAATTGTCTGCCTCTGCTTCACTGAATCAGAAGCTATGCTCAGGCATTGTTTTTTTTTTGTTTTTTGCTTTTTGTTTTTTATGTCCCAGATTATTCTCATGTTGTAGCCAGGGTTGAGAATCACTGGTCTTTGGAAGGACTGGGATTTCTCCTTGTCAGACTTAGATGTGCAGAGCTTGTAAGTGGTTGTCAAGTGGCTCCTGCTCTTAGGGGAAGTAGGCTGTGTAGCAGTGACCTTGGCCTTTGGGTAAGGTTTGTGCCACTCAGACTGCTGTTGTTCTGGCCTCTCTTGTCAACCTGGTGGAATATAGCTTGTTTGCCTGCCTTGTCCTCAGACTGCTATCACCTGCCTTGTCCTGGACTTGGCAGCATGAATTCCTTCCCTCTTACCAATGGCAGCTAATCCAGCACTGCCAGTAGCCTATTGGGATTCTACGTAAATTTCTCCTTTCTCAACCCTCCTCTGGCCCAGAATCCCCAGCCCTGAACTCACTGCCACCCAGTAATCCACTTCTACCAGCAAACATCTCGCCCTTGCTCTCTTTTGTTTCCTCTCAGTATAACAGTCTTTATGGGTTTCTACTTCTTAGTCTTCTGTGACAAAGAAGGATATTGTGAAAATCAATTGCTTAGGTCAAGGAGAAAGTATTGATTCAGCTAACAGTGCTCATGCTTCAAGTGAGTCAGACGGTGAGGAAGATAAAAATGACTGGCATTTCAGGGGCCTACTCTGCCAATTCCATGATACATACTTGAGAAATGAGCTCCCAAGAATCTTCCCTCCTGTCCAATTTTTGTGGCCTCTTGGGGCTGCCATTTTACTATCAATCCCACTTACCCTTACCCTCCTCTGTGCTACTGTAGTGCTCTGGGCATTCCTCCAGAACTGCACATATGGTAATATTGGTGTAATGCATGCGCGCACGCGCACACACACACGTACACACACAAACCAGACTGGGATCTCCCTAAGGTCAGAGAATTACAAAGTATATTCTGTTATCTCTGTCCCCATTTCCCAGATCAGGTCCTGGCATAGAGCTGGTATTATATATGGTTGAATAGTAAAAAAAAGCATTTCACTAAATGTCTTCACAACTATTATTTTATATTGGACCCATGGCAATCTTAGAAGATAATGTTCAGGAATTCATATCCACATTTGGCAGAGGAAGCAGCTGATGGATTTTAACCCAGAACTGCTGACTCTATAGCAGAATATATTCTATGACAAAAGTGTTCTATGTCACCAGTCTCCATGATGAAGTCATAATATCAGCAACTTTTAACACAATTGACCACTCACGCCTTCTCAAATTGCATTCTTCCTTTGGCTTTAGGAAACCACTTTCTCTTAATTTTCTTTCCAGGTCACCTTTTACTGGTTCACTTTCATTTCCTTAGCCTCTAGACATTGAAGTATCCTGGAGTTTGGTCTTGGAAGTTCTCTTTTTCTCAGTTAGTATTACATACTTGATGATTTCATCTAGTCTTATGGCTTAAAATACTATATATCAGCTGATGACTCCTAAACTCTTTGTAGTTTTTTTTTTATTTGAGTGTAGTTGACACACAATGTTACATTCATTTCAGGTATACAACATAGTGATTCAACATCTCTGTATATTATGCTATGCTCAGCGCAAGTATACCTACCATCTGTCCCCCTACAACACTATTATAATATCATTGATTATGTTCCCTGTGCTGTGCCTTTTATTCCCATGACTTAGTCTTTCCATAAATGGAAGCCTGTACCTCCTACTCCCCTTCACCTATTTTGCCCTTGCTCCTACCCCCTTTCCCTCTGGCAACCATTAGTTTGTTCTCTGTATTTATGGGTCTGATTCTGCTTTTTGTTTGATTGTTTATTCATTTGTTTTGTTTCTTAGATTCCACATATGAGTAAAATTGTATGCTATTTTGATGACTCCTAAACTTATGTCTTTACCCAGATCTCTTGCCTGAACTCCTGAATCATACACCTGATCACTTACTCAACATCTTGGCTTGGATATCTAGTAGGCAT
Source organism: Leptonychotes weddellii (assembly GCF_054177405.1). Classification (NCBI taxonomy): domain Eukaryota; kingdom Metazoa; phylum Chordata; class Mammalia; order Carnivora; family Phocidae; genus Leptonychotes; species Leptonychotes weddellii. Next base: position 2,550 of record NW_028046545.1, read on the forward strand.
ATGAAGTGGTTTGTCTAAAACATAGCTTATAATTTTTAATCCCCAAAATTACTTTTCCCATAATCTCTCCTGTATTTATAACTGATAATTCCATCTATCTCTTTTGACCCCTCTCGTCTTTGAAATCATCTTTGATTCCTCTTTCTTATCCAACAGCCTATCCATCAATATACCTTATTGGTTCTATGATAAAAATATATACAGATTTCTGATCATTCTCATCACTTTTACCTCTATCTCCATTATGACTCCCCTGGATTCCTGAAATGACCTCCTAACTTGTAGTCCCAGTTCTGCTGTTGCCTTCCTGGCTCTTCTACATCTACACTCACTATAATTTATTCTGATTATCCCTGGAAGCTGTCATGATCCTCTGAAATTAAACTATCATATGGTGATAGTTCTCTGCTCAAAATCCCTCAGTGGCTTCTCATCTCACTCAGAGAAACAAAATACAAAGTCCTTACAATGGTCTAGAAGGCCCTACATGATATGTCCCTTACCTGTAGCCTTTCTGACCTCTTCTTTGCTGCCCTCTCCTTTGATCACCCTCTTCATCCACACCAGCTTCCTTGCACTCACCAAGCATACTCTTGCTTCAAAATGTATGCCCCTGCTAGTCTCTACCTACAATACTCTACCCAGGTATTCTCTCATTCTCTCTTCTTCTCTTCCTGCTCAAATGTCACCTTATCAGTAATTATTTCCCTGACCATCCTATATAAGATGGCAATTTGTCACATTAGCATTTCTTGCGCCTCTTATTCTGCTTTTGTTTCTCCTTCTGACTTCCTGAGTATTTTTTATTGACTGTCTTCTCCACTAGAGCATAAGTTCTAGGAAAGCAGAACTTTGTTACTGGTTTGTTCATTGCTGTATTTCTAGTGCTTAAAACAATGCCTGGCACTTAAAAGGCTCTCTAATCATTGCTGAATTAATTAATTCAACAAATATTTATTGAGCATCTGCTATAATCTTTTGAATCTTTTGAAGGTCACCCATGATTCAGATAACTTATAAAGTACTTCTCACATATTATTGTTATGTATTTGTTAGAATACATTTGTTAGAACAGCCATGAAAAGTGGGCATTAGCACCTGCAATTTATGAAAGAGGACATTTGAGCTCAGGGAATGAAAATGGCTTGGTTAAGATTATGTAGGAAAATAGTGGCAAAGTTGGCTCTAGAATCCACATTTTCTCATTCCTGCATCCCAGGCCTTAAGCATGGTGCTAGATACTAAAATTTATGGGCAGAAATCCCTGCCCTCAAGGTGTCCATAATCTAATAGAAGAGGCAAACAGATAAACAGATGAGTAAAATATATGGTTGGTCAGTGATAGAGAAAGGCACAGGATATCACGGACGTTCAAAGAAGAACGTCCCTGAGGGGAGAGAAAATGGGCATAATTGAGAAAAAGGAAAGGTAAGAAAAGGTTTCTAGAGATGTGTAGGGTCAAATATTTAAGGATGAATAGCAGTGAGACAAAGAAATGGAGTAATGAGAAATGCTTGCTTGATAAACTCCAAAATACCAGTAGTTTAACCCAATAAAAGTTTATTTCCCATTTACATAATTGTCCCATTTACATAATATGAGTTCTCCTGCTCAGCAGACAGCTTTCCTGTATTTAGTGATTTGGGTGGTGCCTTGAGTTTGTGGGGACCCCAGGCAAATATTTTTTATTGAACTTCTGTCTATATAAACAAGTTGATGAACAAAATTACAAAACTCATGAAAGCCACTGTGACTATTAATGTATTGTGATTTATTTATTTATTTTTTTATTCTTATGTTAATCCCCATACATTACATCATTAGTTCTAGAATGTATAGTGATTTATTGAAGAAGATTTAGAATAATGTGGAGAAAGAGATAGCTATATGATTTTTTATTGTCTAATCCACTGTATATGAAGATCATTCATAATATCTCCGCACCATCTCTTTGTGTTCTTTATTGTCAAATATGTGGTTCTACTTAATTCCATCTTTCTGATTTCAAGAAAAAAAATAGCAACCCTGTCATTAACCACAATGCCATGGCTCTTAGGAACCTGTTTATATTGAAACAATACAGACCTTTTTGCCTCTGTAGTTCTTTTTAAGATTTTATTTATTCATTTGAGACACAGAGATACAGAGAACGAGAGAGAGAGAGAGCATGAGCTGGGAGAGAGGCAGAGGGAGAGGGAGAAGCAGGCTCCCCGCTGAGCCAGGAGCCCAATGTGGGGTTTGATCCCAGGACCCTGGGATCATGACCCAAGCCAAAGGTAGACGCTCAACCATCTGAGCCACCCAGGCGTCCCTGCCTCTGTAGTTTTATAATATCATTTATTCAATGCTGGTTGCACTGGTAGTCATGACACTGTATTGTCCATCATGAAAGATGGCTTTCAGGGAATCTTTCAAAGCTGCTTTTGTGCTTTGTTGGTGTTGACCAAAAATGCAAGTCTTCCTCAGATATGCAGAAAAATGGAACCAATAATTTGCTTCTTAGTTATACTATGGCTTCTTTTTGAAATTTTACACTATAAAATTTCTATTCTCTTGAACTCTTCTCTTCACAATAAAAATTATCTTCTCTTAACTCTTTAGGCCATAATCATTACATGCTAGAATATGAACTCTTTCAAAATTGGCTGCATCCCTGACTCCATTATACAACTCAAGCAAGAAGAGTAGGCTAGAGTCTGTGGGCAGAGTAAAAGGAGTCATTTCATTGGTACAAGGAATGTCCATTCCTCAACTAACACAGCTTTAAACAACCTGAAAGCAAGTGAAGCCACAGATAAGAAGGGGCCATTGACATTGTGAAGATCTCAAAAGCCCTCAGACAAGATAGGTATGGCCACCCTCAGAGGACTGCTGGACAGACACTGGTATGGAGCCTATGCAGAGATGAATGACTGCTCTGAGTGCCAACAGCAGAAAGTGCATAGAGTAAAGAGAGAGTTGACACAGGAACCCATACCCCTGAGTTAACATACCATACACCAAAAGTTAGCAGTTGACATTCAGTAGCCTAGAGCCCTGAACTTGTCCTGTCGTGTGCCTAATGTCAACACCATTCTGGCAACACAATCTCACATGATCCCCTAAAAGAAGTATCATTCCAGCTAGTGGAAATGATCCTTTCACCAGACTACCCTTCTGGAACCAGGACACTACCCAAAACCCCAGTATGAACATTCAAGTATGTGTCCCAGAGCTCCCCTGGGCATTTGGTCCACCATTTGGTCTACATACGGGTTAGAGGCAGGAGCAGCTACATAGTCTATGGAAGCCAATACAAAATCAAAGTGTGGGTCCCTTGTTAAAAAAAATTATTAAGAATTATAAAATAGTAACAGGAGAACAGTAAACCAAACACAGGGCCCTTATAAGCACAAGGCACAGGTCACATGCCCATGAAGCCAGCCCTTGGCAGAGGGTCAGAGATCAATGCCCAGAGGGAAAAATGGGGACTGGTTTAAGCTCAGGACACCCTGCCCAGACAACACTATCGGCCTCACTGGTTCCAGGAACTGAGGGGGACCTAGAAAATTTTGAGTAATGTACTCCAAAGCACAGGGCCTCCTGATATGGGGGACCTAGAACAAGATCCCTCAAGGACTGCAATGTTGGTGATTCAGAGGCCCAGGATCCTTTCATCCTTGTAAGGAAAAGCATGGAGGAGCCCTAATACCTGATTTTTATGGGGCAGACCTGAAAGCAGTATACATCACTTCCACTCACAATTCATTGGCTATAACTCAGTTATATGATGACATCCAATTGTTAGGGGACTGGGAAATACAGTTCCTGCTTAAGTAGCTACTTCTTAGTGACAATCATATACTGTGGTGGCAGAAGGGAGAACAAGAATGTTTGTTGTAAAGTTAGCCTCTTTGTCTCAAGTGGAATTGGGGAGCAAAAAAGCATTCACAGGAAAAGCAAAAGCATGAGAAAAGACCCTTAAACAAGCAAGGACATGGCCTGTGCAGAAACTATGAAGAGGTACTACTGGAACATAAAAGATGAGGTGGAGAGTGGCTAAAAGCAAGGCTGCAGAGGTCATTAGGGGTCAGGTTGTGGAGAGTATTGCATGTTATGCCAAGGAGCATGAAATTTATCCTGAGGAAAATGTGAAGTAACTGAAGGGTTTTGAGTGGGGGAGAGTGATGTGGTCAGAACTGTGTCTCAGAAATATCTCTGGCTATGATGAATTAAGGACAGTGGTTGGAATCAGGGAGTCCTTCAGTTAACAAGCCATTGAAGTGATCCTAATATGAGATGCTGTGTCAGTTAGGCTCATTCACAACATAGAAGGTACTCTTGGTATGTTAAGTATAATCTCTGCAGGGGCTGGAGAGTGAAAGTCAGGGAAGCAGCTGTGGGAAAGCCTCATGGACATGCACAGAAACAACTCTGGCCTGGAGTTTATTAGCACATGGTTGGCAGTTGGAATTCTGGACATAGGTGAGATTGGCTAGAATATCAATAAATCATGGGTACTTGTTATTATGAACGAGTGAATAAGTGAATGAATGAATGAATGAAGATATATTTGCTTTTTCCTATATCTCTTATTCTCTCATATCTAGGCCTAGTTACTTAAGTAAAAAAAAAAACGAAATAGATATTAACCTTGGATCCCTATATTATGGCAAAATAAATTCCAGGTGGATTAATATCTAAGTATAAAAGGCAAAACTTAAATACTTTTAAAAGAAAAAACAGGAGAATATCTTTTTTTTTTTGAGAGAGAGAGAGAGACGGAGCAGGGAGAAGGATGGGGGAGGGGCAGAGGGAGAGAGAGAATCTTAAGCAGGCTCCATGCCCAGTGTAGAGCCAGAGGCAGGGCTTGATCTCATGACCCTGAGATCATGACCTGAACCAAAATCAAGAGTCGGATGCTCAACCAACTGAGCCACTCAGGTGCCCCAAAACAGAATATCTTAATGAACTTAGAGTAGAGGTACATTTCTTAAGGCATAAAAAGCAAACACCATAAAGGAAAAGATAAAAAATTGATTGTGATAAATTAAAACTTCTAACAAGACTCCTCAAATAAGGTAAAAATTCAAGTCACAGACTAGTGGAAAATAGTTATAGAATATTTAACTGTCAAAGGATAATATATTATATACACGCACCAACATATTTCAAAACCTACAACTCAATTAGGAAAAAAAAAAAACAGAAAAATGCAAAAATAATAAGGAGCAAGCAGTTCACAGAAATGAAGCTGCTAATCTTCACTGATCATCAGAGGGATGTACACTGAAGCCACAATTCTATATCATTCAAATTGACAACAATTAGAAAGGCTTATAATGACAAGTATTGGCGAAGACATGGAGTGAGGGGAAAACATCTGCCACTGGTGGGAGGGGTGTAAATTGATATAACCACTTTGTAAAGTAATGCGGCATTATTCAGTAAAACTGAAGATGCTTATAGTTTACTAGCCACACATGCCATTTCTAGAGAATGTCATACTAATGCACTAAACAGACAGACTTTTTTTTTTAATCACAGTGTTACTCGAAAATTGGAATGGGAGCATAGATACATTTGGTTAGGTCATACATATAGCATACTACACAGAAGTTGAAATACATGAGCTAGAGCTATAATTATCAACATGGCTAAATTCCAAAAACATTCTGTAAGGGAGTAAAGCCTGCTGCAGTTTGACAAGTTTATGTACAATTTAAAAGTATACTAAATAATGTTCTGTTTTGCTTATTACATATACACATACATAGTAATACCAAAAAAAAACCAAACCATGGGAATGATAAACACAAATTTTCAGGAGAAAATTTGTTTAGAAAAGTTTACCTCTGTTATAGAAGGGAGGGTATTGGGTTAAAACATGGGAGTTTTGACTCATATTTGTAATGTTTTATTTCTTTAAAAATATGAAGCCTAAGGCGAAATGTTAGGCATTTATAGAGTGGTGTGCCATTCTTGGTACTACCCTGTACATTCTCTTGGTCTTTTTACTAGTTGGTGTATTTGAAGTATTTAAAAATTAAATGTTCAAAGGTTTAGATAAGGAAATTCACCTCATCTATAAAGCAGCCGTCTAAAGCAGAACATGGTGAGTGTCCTCCCCTTGGCCCTTTGGGGGTATTATTATTTTTGAACTTATCACACCGTTACAGTTTGCCTATCTACCTGCTACACTAGTCTAGAGAGTTCTTTGAGGGCAAGTGCCATATCTCTTTCTTTTCTGTATGTGCAGCCTAAAACAGAGTTAGTTGAGTATTAGTAAATATTTGTTGAATGATGAAATGACTCAATCAGTCTAATTCCTAGGAATGATTGCAAAGCTTTTTCCTCCCTTTGCCTGGCTTCTGCTTCTATCCTCTGAGCCTCTGAGCACTCCCTCTGGGCTCTCTTCTCCTTCTCCAGAAGCAGCTGCTGTTATTTTAATTGGAAAAAATTGTGAAGAAAAATATGAGGGTGCCTTTAAATATTTCTGTAAGAAAATGGTCCCTGTGATTGAAAGCCATTAACTGGTTGTAATGTAACTTTTAAAATACAGTTGTTTAGCGAAGCAAAGCAATTTTGTCTCTTGCTATTAACACTAGAGTTTTGAATACATTAGAATTTTTTTTTATTCTTATGTTAATCCCCATACATTACATCATTAGTTCTAGATGAAGTGTTCCATGATTCATTGTTCGTGCACAACACCCAGTGCTCCATGCAGAACGTGCCCTCCTCAATACCCACCACCAGGCCAACC
>NW_028046546.1:0-428 GCF_054177405.1 Leptonychotes weddellii
CAGTTTAAAGACTCTCTTCACCTCACACCTGTTAGGATGTCTTATTATCAAAAGACAAGGGATAACAAATGTGGACGAGAATGTGGAGTAAAGGGGATTCCTGTGCACTGGTGGTGGGAATGTAAACTGGTGCAGCCATTATGGAAAATTGTTGGAAGTTCCTCAAAAAATTAAAAATAAAAATACCATATGATTCAGCAATCCCACTTCTGGGTGTTTATCCAAAAGAAAAAATAAGGAAATCCTGTCTTTTGCAATAACATGGATGAACCTGGAAAGCATTATGCTAAGTGAAATAGACCAGACGGAGAAAGACAAATACTACATGGTATCAATCATTTGTGGATCTAAAAAAAGTCAAACTCATAAAAACAGAGAAGAAAGTGGTGGTTGTCAGGAGCTGGGGGGAGGGAAAATAGGGAGAGGTT
>NW_028046547.1:0-428 GCF_054177405.1 Leptonychotes weddellii
AGATGGCGGAGGAGAGGGGACCCTATTTCAACTTGTCCCCGGAATTGAGCTGGATATCTGCCAGACGACTCTGAGCACCCATGAAACCAGCCTGAGATGTAAGAAGATCTGGATTTCTACAAGAAGGATATCGCAGGCGGTTGGTTTCGAGGTCCGAAGCGGGGAGCCCTGATTCCGTGGGCAGATATCAGAGGATAAATGGCAGCGGGAGGGTGCCTGGCCGCGGGGATCCTACACCCCCAGTGAGTGACAGCCTCACGCGCCACGGATGGGGCACAGACTCGCAGACCCGTAGCGGCGGGGAAAGGACTTTAGGGTAGCCCCTGGGGCAGAAACCCAGAGCGGCGGGGTCGCACGGGCGAACTGGGAGTGGCTGGCGGTTTTAGAAGCACAAAGGGCAGAGATGTGCCCCGACCTGGAGGCAGGAC
>NW_028046548.1:0-428 GCF_054177405.1 Leptonychotes weddellii
AAGCAGACTCTGTGCTCAGTGTGGAGCCTGATGTGGGGCTCGATCCCACGACCTTAGCCGAATCAAGAGTCGGACGCTTAACCAACTGAGCCACCTAGGTGTCCCAGAACACCTAAATTTTATTGCCATTTTTCCCATTCACCCAAAGCATCTCCCTAAGCATTTCATGGAGCCACTCTGAGACTTAATTCACTTGTCTATATGTTGGGAATATAGCTTACCTTGGAGAATTTTTGTGAAGATCAAATGAGATGAGAAAATACTTTATAAACTGTAATACAAATGAAGAGTTATTAATACATTCCCTAATCTCAAACACACCTGTTCATTTTTATACGGTGAGAAGGCAGATAAACTGTGAGAGTAAACCATAAACTATACGGGAAGGGACTGAGCTAGAACATTTCTTTTTCTATTTTTTCTGTTCT
>NW_028046549.1:0-428 GCF_054177405.1 Leptonychotes weddellii
ATTCTTTATGGTGCCTTGGGTAGTTTCCTCCCATGTTTGCATTGACTATTCTCAGGAAGACCCCAACCCCAGAGCTTTCTCTCCCTACAGCTCTCTTGTGGTATTCTGGTATTCTGCCCTGTGAATTCTAGCTGCCATGTCCTCCCCCAAATCTGAATTGCTCCCTCGGGGAGATGGCCAGACCACATCTGGGTTTCTCGTCCATGAGCTGTATCCTGGACGTTTTCTTCAGCCATCCATGAATGTTGTGTGCTACCTGGGGTGCAATGTCTAAAAACCATTTTAACATGTATTTGGTCTGGTTTTATTTAGTTGTTTAAAGCAGGAATTTCAGGGCACCTGAGTGGCTCAGTTGGTTAAGCGACTGCCTTTGGCTCAGGTCATGATCCTGGAGTCCTGGAATCGAGTCCCACATCGGGATCCCTGCT
>NW_028046550.1:0-428 GCF_054177405.1 Leptonychotes weddellii
CAGTTTAAAGACTCTCTTCACCTCACACCTGTTAGGATGTCTTATTATCAAAAGACAAGGGATAACAAATGTGGACGAGAATGTGGAGTAAAGGGGATTCCTGTGCACTGGTGGTGGGAATGTAAACTGGTGCAGCCATTATGGAAAATTGTTGGAAGTTCCTCAAAAAATTAAAAATAAAAATACCATATGATTCAGCGATCCCACTTCTGGGTGTTTATCCAAAAGAAAAAATAAGGAAATCCTGTCTTTTGCAATACCATGGATGAACCTGGAAAGCATTATGCTAAGTGAAATAGACCAGACGGAGAAAGACAAATACTACATGGTATCAATTATTTGTGGATCTAAAAAAAGTCAAACTCATAAAAACAGAGAAGAAAGTGGTGGTTGTCAGGAGCTGGGGGGAGGGAAAATAGGGAGAGGTT
>NW_028046551.1:0-428 GCF_054177405.1 Leptonychotes weddellii
TGGGCTCAGAATTGAGGGTGAGTTCTTTCTTTATGCCTTCTTTTCCTTTTTTATATATAATAAAGCAGGTAAAAATGCACAAAGGTGAAGATCTACATTTGTATGCACCTATATAACCACTGCCCAGATCAAGATCTAGATTCTAGGGCGCCTGGGTGGCTCAGTTGGTTAAGCAACTGTCTTCGGCTCAGGTCATGATCCCAGGGTCCTGGGATCGAGTCCCACATCAGGCTCCCGGCTCAGCGGGGAGCCTGCTTCTCCCTCTGACCCTCTCCTCTCTCATGCTGTTTCTCTCTCGCTCGCTCTCTAATAAATAAATAAATAAATAAAATCTTTAAAAAAAAAAAAAAGATCTAGATTCTAGACCACTTATTGCTCCCCAGGTTTCCTCGTGTCTATTCCAGTATATAGCCTCCCTTCCCAGAGGT
>NW_028046552.1:0-428 GCF_054177405.1 Leptonychotes weddellii
GGCGCCCAATGAAACTTTATTTATTTATTATTTTTTTAATAAAGATTTTATTTATTATTTGACAGAGAATGAGAGAGAGAGAGCACATGAGAGGGAGGAGGGTCAGAGGGAGAAGCAGACTCCCCGCCGAGCAGGGAGCCCGATGCGGGACTCGATCCAGGGACTCCAGGATCATGACCTGAGCCGAAGGCAGTCGCTCAACCAACTGAGCCACCCAGGCGCCCTTTTGTCTTGTCTTAATAAAATTTTTTTTACCTAGGATGTGAACTTGACATTTCCAAGGAGCCTAGAGGATGCAGTCAGTGGTGAGGAATGCAGGCTTTGGAGGTGAACTGGGTGTAGACGTAGGCTTCGCTGCTTCCCACCTGTGTACGCTTGGACGAATTGACGTCTCTAGTCCCAGGGTCCTCGCGTGGGAAAGGAACAGA
>NW_028046553.1:0-428 GCF_054177405.1 Leptonychotes weddellii
CTTGTGCTCTCTATCAAATAAATAAATAAAATCTTTAAAAATAAATTAAAAAAAGGGCACCTGGGTGGCTCAGTTGGTTAAGCGACTGCCTTCGGCTCAGGTCATGATCCTGGAGTCCCTGGATCGAGTCCCGCATCGGGCTCCCTGCTCGGCAGGGAGCCTGCTTCTCCCTCTGACCCTCCCCCCTCTCATGTGCTCTCTCTCTCTCATTCTCTCTGTCTCAAATAAATAAATAAAATCTTTAAATAAATAAATAAATTAAAAAAAGAAACTGATGTTTGAATTTAAATACTGGGGATAAGGAGGATTTGGCATGGAAAAGCAAGGGAAAGAATTCCAGATGGAGGGAATAGCTTGTCTTCACAACCCCACTAGGAAATCTCCATAGGATTACATGCTTAATCATATAGGTGGAGAAGTGGTAGAAG
>NW_028046554.1:0-428 GCF_054177405.1 Leptonychotes weddellii
TGGTGCAGCCACTCTGGAAAACAGTATGGAGGTTCCTCAAAACGTTGAAAATAGAACTACCTTATGACCCAGCAATTGCACTAGTAGGTATTTACCCAAAGGATATAAACCTAGTGATTTGAAGGGGCACATGCACCCCAGTGTTTATAGTAGCAATGTCCACAATAGCCAAACTATGGAAAGAGCCCAGATGTCCATTGACAGATGAATGGATAAAGAAGATGTGGTGTATATATATATATATATACAATGGAATATTACTCAGCCATCAAAAAGAATGAAATCTTGCCATTTGCAATGTCGTGGATGGAACTAGAAGGTATTATGCTAAGTGAAATAAGTCAGAGAAAGACAAATCCATATGATTTCACTCATATGTGTAATTTAAGAAACAAAACAGATGAACATAAGAGAGGGGAAGGAAAAAT
>NW_028046555.1:0-9294 GCF_054177405.1 Leptonychotes weddellii
ACCCTTAATATTCAATGAGAAATCTGCATTGATGAAATTTTCATTAAAGAAACATTATCCCTTTCACTCTCCTTGTTATTCTGTGGCTTTGAGTATCGGGCTAATTTGGGTTTGATTACCCTGATGATCTGAAGATTGGAGCATTATTAAAAATTTAGATGAGCAATGATATGTCTGGACCTCCCTCTCCTCTCTCAGCCGGAGCACAAGGGGCTCTGCTAATGATTGCAATGAATTCGGGCAGCCTGGCAATTAGGGAATTATCTATAGTTTGAGGGAGCTTCGACCCCTCTGCCTTCCACGGAAATGAGCTGCTTGGCTTCCAGGGCACACAGATTTAATTGACAAGATGCATGAAAAGGAAATTCCAGTCCTAGATCCAGTTTTAGGGCTAACGAGTTATATGTTTGTCAGTGCAGTTCCTTCCCCTTTCTGTGACTCACAGGTGTCCCGTCTGTAGAGTAAGGAGGCTGGACCAGGGCAGATGCTTAAAAGTGGTGGCCTGTGGGCTGAAATCAGCTCAAGGAGGGAATCTGTCCTGCACACTGTTTCATGTGTTTGATGAGCACTTTCCCAGACTTGTGATCTGGGGTTCTATGTGTTTCATGTATGTTACCTTGTTTAATTCTCCCACCCATGAGTAGATACACTTACTCTCACTTTACTAATAGGGAAACGCTGGCCAAGATGGCTTAAACGACTTTCCCTGGGTCACCTGCCCAGCAGGGGGAAAGGCAGGATTTGAACCCAGGCGGTCTGACTTCCAGAGCCATGCTTTACCATCCGTGCTATAATTCCACAGTGTTTCAAATTAATTAGTTCCCAAATTTAAAACGTTTGTAATTTTCTGTAAAAATAGAACTTACATATTAAAAACTTGGAAGCTGTGGTTAGGTATTCTCTAAGGGTGTCCCTCTCCGGAATATCACTATTTTGTGCTTCCACAGGGCACTCTTACTAACAAAAGAGGGCGACTTTCAAAAAGAGAACCCCATCTTTCAAAAAGCCCAAGGAAAAAACTAGCAACATGCTGGGTGGGCAGGGGACCTACTTGAACACTCAGAGAGCACCTCAGGCTGCCAGGACTTGTGGGGCCAACAGCTTGGACAGAAGGGAGATGCACTGAGGTATGTCCTACATTCTCCACCTGTCTTCTTTTTGAGGAATTTGCCAATATGAATGTGGAAAGGGTCCAAGAGTCACAAAAACTGAGAGCTTTTCAGCAAGCTTGTTGATCTGAGGACATACAACTAGAAATTGGGAGCTACCAAGGAAACCAGGGTTGCAGGGCCCAAGATATCAGAAAATGGAAGTGGGTCTGATTTTTTGCAGAATTTTCCATCTAGAAGCATTTGCTGATTCCTCAGCAGGACCAACAAAAGATGCAGAGGACAAGCAGAAAGTGAGCAGCTGAGAGTCTAAGAATCTGAGCAAAGTTTCCACCAATATCACGATGCCATAACCATAGGACCTGGAGTTCAGTGATCACCAAATAGGTGAAGCCATGGACAAGAAATGATGGTTTCTACTGAGTCCCTCAAAGGACTTATTCTAGGAAGCAAGGACAAACCAAAATAAACCAGATCTCATAAAAATGGAAAATCAGTCTTGAATCATTACAATCATGGTAATCTCTCCTCACAAGAGTGGTTATCACACACAAAAAAGGTAAATCAGAATTCTCTGGGGGAAATATAACATTATCTGTAAACACTACATCATCTCACACAAAATGCCTTAGCCAGTATTCATAAAAATATTACTAGACACATCAGAAAGAGGACCAAATAACCAAAACCAGGAGGAAAAAAAAAGACCTCACAGATGATGGGTTAATGAGGCTATCAGGGATAAACTAAAATATCTATTAACATATTTTTTTTAAAGATTTTATTTATTTATTTATTTGAGAGAGAGAATGAGATAGAGCATGAGAGAGGGGAGGGTCAGAGGGAGAAGCAGACTCCCTGCTGAGCAGGGAGCCGGATGCGGGACTCAATCCTGGGACTCCAGGATCATGACCTGAGCCGAAGGCAGTCGCTTAACCAACTGAGCCACCCAGGCGCCCCTATTAACATATTTTTTAAAATGATGACCAAGTGGAACATTTTATTAAAGAAATGGAATATCTAAAAAAAATCACATAAATAGTTGGTAAGTGGAAGATACCGTAACTAAAATGAAAAATATAATGGACTGATGTAAGAGTATATTGGACAAAGCGGAAGATAGGGTTTGTTGAGAATATCCATACTGAAGCATGGACACCAAAAAAGGGATTACAATTACACAGAAGAGGATTAAACCATTTGGAGCATGATAAAGAAGTCTAACATACATATAACTTAATCCTAAAGGGAGGAAAGAGAAGATCAGAAGTGCTATGTGAAAATATGTAACTGAGGATTCCCCAAAGTTGATAAGAGTTAGTAAGTCCCTTACTATCAAGATGCAAGAACTCTTAGCACACTAAACACAAAGAGATACACCCCTGAAAGAAAGCAACTGTCAATCTAGAACTTTATTCCATTATAATTATCCTTTGATGGTGGATACTAAGTAAATGTTTTCACAGAAGCAAAAGCAGATAATTCATTGTCAGCAGATCTGCATTAGCATAAATACCAAATGGAGTTCTTTAAGCAGAAGAAAAAATGATTCTAAATGAAAAATGCAGGAAAAAATGAGAAACAATAGAATGTGTAAATATATTGGGACATTCAAATTAACCGTGAGTGCACAAAATAACAATAGTAATAATAAAGTGTGGAGGTCCACAGTATATGTACAATTAAATTACCTGTCAGGGATGTCACAACAGCAGAAGGAGGTTAAATGCTTTTAAGGAATTCTAAAGCTCTTCCATTGGCCAACTGGTGAAGTTGTAATTTAAGGTAGATTCTAGTAAGCTGAGGATAGATGTTGTCATCTGCAGGATATCTACTAAAGAATCATAGAATAAGTAAAACTGACAACCTAATGTAAGCTTATAAAATAGAATAATAAAAAGCCCTACTTGATTAATACAAAACAAGGCAGGAAAGGAGAAAAAAATTGAACTAAAGGGAAAGCCAATAGTAAGAAGATAAGGTGAAATCACAGGAATAATTACATTAAATGTGAACAAATTAAATTTCAAAAGAGAAGGACCAGTCTAATTTTTCATCTGCAGAGAAACCCAGATTGATGTGCTTGTGAGTCACTCGAGGAGCTTATGGAAATGTGGGGACTCTCCAGGCCCAAGTTCAATATTTAGGGGTGATATTTGAGAAGCTGCTCATTTATGGTAAGCACAGACCTGTCTTTGAGGGAATGAGAGGGGACAGGAATGAGGATAAATTGAACTCACCGAGCTTAGAGCTTAGCAAGGGGACAATGCAAGCACACAAGAAAACGCAGGAAATTGTAAAAGAATTGTCTTCAGTGAGAGACCTTTGCCCTCATGCAAATGACCCAGACTCAGAGATCTTCCACCACATCACCTACTCGGGTCTTGACCACTCGGTACAGACCAGCTGTGAGGAGGATCCAAAGTGGGCAGGGATCCATCCCCGTACTCATCTATTTATTGACTGATGAAGTTCAAGCACAGACAGTTAACCCAGGGCCGGAGAAGGAACCTGACACCGTGCGGGGACACACAGCTCCATCTCGTTCAGGACGCCGGCTCCCCCGGGGCCGTCTGTGCACCCGGCCAAGGCCCTGCTGGGGACAGACACAGATGGGGAGTTTCAAGGCCAATAGCAGCTAGCCTGGTCACTGGCTCCTGGTCTCCCCAAGGGTCCCAGTCCTTGGCAAGCGAAGGTGAAATAGGGATTTCATCCCAGGGCAGGAGGGGTCACATCAGCCCTGACGGGTTGGGAAGTTCTTTCTGTGACTGCCCCTGACGTGCAGGCTGGGTTTCTGAATCCACAAAGGTGGACCTCAAAGGGATCCCTTGAGGCAGAGGCCACGCAGAGTTTGGGGCACAGGCCTATCCCACCTCAGGCTGCCCAGGGCACATGTGCAGGGCTGTGAGTTTCTCCTGGGGGCCCTGCCGGGGCTGGAGGGGCAGCTCCAGAGCTCTAGGCACCTCGGCCCAATGTCCTAGGTCTGACCAGGGAGCTATGGGTGGCGGTGAATCTGGCCGTGCTAATTTGCTTAACTCTATCAGGGGATAAAAGAAAAGAGTAGGATATAGGTGACTTTACCCTTTTGCCATTTTTGGAATTCTATAATTAATTTTTAATTATACAACTAACAGATAGATGTACTTTCTAGGCCCACATGGTGCTCAGAACAATTAATTTTAAAAGACCCAGCACTGGGGACATCATCATGAATTCACAAAAATCTGGGAGGAAGAGAAAATCCTGGAAGCCTCCAGAGAGGAGTTGCTCTCAAACTCAGGATTCTACCTTGGGAAATTCACTCCCAGTGTAGAGTGTGAACCGTGGCCACATTATAGGTCAAGGACAAGGTCAGAATAAAGACATTGACCCACAAGATCATAGAGAATCATCTCCTCTGTGCCCTTTCTCAGGAAGCCATGGGAGGAGGACGTGCTGCACCAGCAGGGGGTGGGTCAGGAAAGTAGCCCCTGCGGGTCCCAGACAGCGACACGGGCGATCCTTCCCGGGGGAGAGGGGCAGGGTCTCCAGGATGAATCAGAGCACCAGGGGAACATCGGGATCACTGCCCCGAAGCAGATCTTGAGAGCAGCCCTTCCCTGGAGGGAGATGGCAAGAAAACCATCACCCTGTCTCCTGACCTGATGCTGTGAGCATGCTGAGGGTTGGGTTATAGGCAGGGCAGAGAATGTAGGGATGGGTTAAGGACAGCAAAAGAAGTGAAAGAAGTGTTTCTAGGGAAAACAAAAAAGCTGTACAAACAAGGTCATTAAGGTATATGCCACATGGCTCTACTGTGGATGTTTTTTACCTTAGGATGGCAGTGTGAACGCTACACGATCTTTAGGCACCATGAAGTCTTGATCTGACTCTGCTGGGCTGATGGGGGAAGGCGAAGGTGTGAGCAGGGCTGCTCTGGGAACTAAATCCTCATCGTTTTATAGCAGGTGAGCAATGGGCAATGTTTAAATTAGAGAAATGAGTAGCAGCATAAACATATCATTTAGAGGCACGCAGGAAGATAGGAAGACAAACAGCTAAAAGAGCTACACGTGATGGTTTCTGGAAAGCAGAGATCAGTGGGGGGATGGAGGGGTGGGGTCTGTAGGTTTTTCTTATGAGTCTTGGAAATGTGCTCTTCTATTTTTTTTTCCAATCTGTTTTCTCTCCTTTGCTCAGAATAAGTAATTTCTATTGTCTTCTGTTTCATGAATTCTTTCCTCCATTGCCTCCACTCTGTTATTGAACCCAGCTATTCGGTATTTCAAAATTTTGGTTATTGCATTTTTTTCAGTTCTAAAATTTCCACTTTGTTGCTCTCTATATTCCCTATTTTGTTGAAGACACTTTCCGTGTCTTTGCAGAGACTTTCTTTATTTTCATTTGTTTCTGGTATGTTTGTAATTGCTCACTGGAACATTCTTACAATGGCTACTTTAAAATAATAGTGAGATAATTCTGACATCTGTGTTGTCTTGATGTTGGCATCTGTTGTCTTATCCCATTTGAGTTAAGATGTTCCCGGTTCTTGGCAAGAAGAGTGGTTTTCGGGGGAATCCCTGACGTGTTGGGTGTATAGGCTGGGAGACCCTGTATCGTGTTTAAATCTTCACTGTTAGCAGGCCCCCCATATCACAGCGGTGGGGGAAGAGGTCACAGTGCCTAAGTATTGCCAGGTTGGGCTGGAAGTACTGGTTCCCCTCTTTGCCTCCGTTGACACCCTGGGGCGGGGTACCTCATTATTGCTTGGTAGGAGTGGGCTTCTGCTCCTCACAAAGTTTCCTGCTGATAGCACTCCGGCTTGGAGGTGTAGGGATATCTCATTAGGGCTCCTCTCCTGGCCTCCGCTGAGATCACTTGGGGTTGGGGAGCTTGTTACACCAGGCAAGTGTGGAAGTCTAGGCTCCCTACCCTGCCTTCTCTGACAGCACCCCAGTGTGGGGGGGGGGGCACCTTGCTACCACTGGGCGCAGGTGGAAGATCAGGTTTCTTGCTTGGTCTTTGCTGGCACGGGTGAGAGTGGGGCTGAGGTTTTTCCGTCTGTTGCGCTGGAGTGGTGGTGGTGTGTCTGGAAGTTTTCTGTCTTGCTCGGCTGTCCCATGACTGGTTCTTTAGCTGGAGAAAGCAGGATTTCTTGAGATTTTCTTTTTGTCTGTACCTGTTGTCATTTCTGCAGTCCCAGCTTCTCCAGCACCTTACCCAGAAATACATGAGGGAACTCACCACCGTGTCATTCCTCATAGCCTAGCTGGTCTGTCTTCTTCTCTCCACTGTTCAGAGTCTTGAATCTGTTTTATGTATAATTTACAGGGGTATTAGCTGCCCTAGAGGGACCGACAGGGAAAAGTGCACCTGCTCCATCTTTCTGGAAGTGAAAGTCTGCACCCTGGTTTTTTTTCCTTCTTGCACCTTGCCCCTAGTATTAACTGTGTGTCTTTCATGGCTTCAGCTTTTAAAGAAGAATTCGTGTGTGGTACTATCTTCTTCTGGGTGACCCCAATCCTGGGTTCCACGAATACACTTCCTCATTTTCTCATTATCCCTGGAGCTGCTAGGGGCTTCCTTCCACTCTGGTTTGGGTCCCCATATACATTTCTCCCATCTCCTGTGTAACTGATTCTTACTATTTGTTTTTCAGATTAGAATGGTTTCATTTTCCTGCCTGGATCCCAATTTACACAAAGGTAGGAGCATTCTTATTTTAATTTGATAGTGACTGCCAAGTTACAGGGCAAAATGTCTGATCCCATTTAGTTAGACCAATAGGAGTATCTGCTTATCCACAGCCTTGCAAACTTTGCCTTGACAATCTGATAAGTGAGAAGAAGGATATTTAATTGTCATTTTCATTTTCCTAATTAAAGGTCAAATTCTCATCTTTTCATGTTTATTGGCTATTTGCATTTCTCTTCTAAACCATCCATTCATATCTTTTATCAATTTTCTCATGGAATTATTTATATTTTTCTTATTGCTTTATAGGAGCATATTAAATTAATCCTTTGTTATGTATAAGCCAGTTATCTCCTCCTTGTCTTTGTTTATACAACCCTTTGTTATGCAGAAGTTATAAATTTTGATGTATTCAAATGTGAGAGAAACTTAACCCTAACAAAAGTAGCAAAAAGAACTTGTATTGGCTCATGTAACTGAACAACTCAGAGTGAAGGCTTCAGGTGCAGGTGGATCCAGGGGCTCAAAGAATGTCATGAAGAACTGTTCCAGCTTTGCTCTTCTTCATAATAGTGTCATTCTTGGCGTCATAGGGTAGCAATATGGCTCTCAGTAGCTTTATTTACAAGAACGAAGGTAAATAACAGACTCTTGTCCAAATGTGACTTAAATATAAGGTTCTTTTTTCTTCCTTTTCTTTTTCTTTTCTGAATGTAGTTAGCTCAGAGGGATTCGGTAACTGAATTACATTCAGTAAAATGTAAGGGCTCCGAGTAACATTTTTTCTTTTCTTTTTTTTTTTTTTTAGACACGCGAGAGGGAACACAAGCAGGGGGAGTGGGAGAGGGAGAAGCAGGCTTCCCGTGGAGCAGGGAGCCCAATGCGGGGCTCGATCCCAGAACCCCGGGATCACGACCCGAGCCGAAGGCAGCCGCTTAACAACTGAGCCACCCAGGCGCCCCACATTTTTTCTTTATTGTGAAAAAATGGCTGCCATATTTCCAAGTACTGTGTACGGATACAACAGCCCGCAATGAAGCTGGCAAGAAAACCTCTTGTCCAGCACATCTCTCTTTCACCAGATCTGGCAAATCTTTCCCAGGACCACCCCCTCCCTGCCCACACCGCTCAACAGTGCTACCTCAGATTCCATTGGCTAGAGCCAGTCATGTGCCCATGACTCCTTGCAAAGAAGGATGGGAGAGCAAGTAACTGGCCCCCTCTAGACTGGGGGGCTGTGCTGTGCTGGCAGGAATAAGGGGTGGGGGAGCTGTTGGGTCGACATCCAGCAGCACCTGCCCCCGGGGAGCATCTCTCCCAGTCCCCTGCCCCAGAGATGGGATTCACTCTGCCTGAACTGACTTGTCACGTGTGCATCCAGAACCACTTCTGGGTCTGGGGGATTTGCCAGCTGATTGGCTGGGCCAGGTCACATGACCACCCTTAGACCTAGCCGCTCATCCTGAACTCCGTGAATGGCTGGTGAGAGAGTGACTATCGGGGTTTGGTTACCAGAAGATGGGGGGAACGTGTGCTGGATACTTAAAACAAGAGGTTTATGCTCAAGAAGCTGCCTGAACATGTGATAATCATTACTGTTGGTAATGTCTATTTATGTGAGTGAAATTTCTGGTTCAACAAATGCGAGCTTTCTTGCCATTCTCTCATCCTTCTGGGCTGCGAATGGTGAAAGAGACTTGTTAAGGAGCCGTTTCTCGCTTTCTCTGGAATGGCCCAGGCCTCCCTAGCCCCTAGCCATGCCTGTAATCCCCCCAGCCCTTTGGAAATGATTATCTTTAAGTGGAAATTCCGGGAGTCCTTGCCTTGAGCAGTGTTGTATTGGCCAAGCCGAGTGCCCAGTAAATAGCACAGGTATTTATTTATTTGAGAGAGAGAGAGAGAGAGTGAGCACAAGGAGAGGGAGAGGGAGAAGCAGACTCCCCCTGCTGAGGAGGGAGCCCGATATGGGGCTGGATCCCAGGACCTGAAGGCAGGTGCTTAACTGACTGAGTCACCCAAGCACCCCCAGCACAGGTATCTTTACAGAACTTTCTTCCTAACTTCGGGAGGTGAGTGTCATTGTGAAGGTTAGTGATGATTTATTAAGCTTCGGTCCAAATTTCCATTTCTGCCATCCTGAATGAAAGCCATCCAAGCTCACCTTGACTCTCCCCATGTAACCATTACCAGCTCATGCAGAATCTGAACTGCACAAAGGCTCAGAATTGCTGTGTTCTAGGATAGACTCAGCCCAGAAACAATTTGGATGCTCATGGCTTTATTTTTTTATTTTATTTTTATTTTTTATTTTATTTTATTTTTTTATTCTTATGTTAATCCCCATACATTACATCATTAGTTTTAGATGAAGTGTTCCATGATTCATTGTTTGTGCATAACACCCAGTGCTCCATGCAGAATGTGCCCTCCTCAATACCCACCACCAGGCTAACCCATCCTCCCACCCCCCTCCCCTCTAGAACCCTCAGTTTGTTTTTCAGAGTCCATCGTC
>NW_028046556.1:0-428 GCF_054177405.1 Leptonychotes weddellii
GATCTCCATGGATAACTGAAGTTTCAATTCTAGCTCCAAGACTTATTCACTGCGTGTAACCTTGGGTAAGTCCCTCAATTTCTCTGATTTTCGATTTCCATATCTATTTAAACATGACAAATCACATACAGATGGTGTAAAAATTAAAGAGACTGCATGGAAGCACAGCATAGCATTTTAGAAATGGATTCCAAGATAGTGCCCACCAGATGTTGGTTTGCATTGAGGATACTTTTTTTTTTTTTATTCTTATGTTAATCCCCATACATTACATCATTAGTTCTAGATGAAGTGTTCCATGATTCATTGTTCGTGCACAACACCCAGTGCTCCATGCAGAACGTGCCCTCCTCAATACCCACCACCAGGCCAACCCATCCTCCCACCCCCCTCCCCTCTAGAACCCTCAGTTTGTTTTTCAGAGTCCA
>NW_028046557.1:0-428 GCF_054177405.1 Leptonychotes weddellii
ACTGAGCCACCCAGGCGCCCCAAGAGATTTTTCATATACACATGCATCATCACCTCCCTGTTGCCAACATGCCCCATCCGACTGATACCTTTCTTTTTTTTTTTCTTAAAGATTTTATTTATTTATTTGTTAGAGAGAGAGAGAGCACAAGCAGGGGGAGTTGCAGGCAGAGGGAGAAACAGTCTCCCCGATGAGCAAGAAGCCCGATGCAGGACTCCATCCCAGGACCCCGGGATCATGACCTGAGCTGAAGGCAGATGCTTAACTGACTGAGCCACTCAGGCATCCCAAGACTGGAACCCTTCTTTACAATTAATGAACCTACATTGGTACATCATCATCCAGAGTCTCTAGTTTATATTAGGGTTCACTCTTGGTGTTGTACACTTTATGGGTTTAGACAAATGTTCTACCACTATAGTATCATA
>NW_028046558.1:0-428 GCF_054177405.1 Leptonychotes weddellii
ACTCTCCTTTCCCCGTCGTATATTCTTGGTTCTTTTGCCATAAATTAATTGACCATATATGTATATATGTATTTACTTCTGGACTCTCTGTTCTATTCCATTGATCTATGTGTCTGTTTTTATATTAGTACGAGACTGTCTTCATTACTACAAATTTGTAATAGAGATTGAAGTCAGGGGGCGTGATACTTCCAGGTTTGCTTTGGCTATTCAGAGTCTTTTGTGGTTCCATACACATTTTATGTTTTTTTTTCTCTTCCTATGAAAAATGCCATTGGAATTTTTTAAAAAGATTTTATTTATTTATTTGAGAGAGAGAGCACAAACAGGGGACAAAAGGAGAGGAGGAAGCAAACTCCCCTCTGAGCAAGAAACCTGACATGGGGCTTGATCCCAGGATCCCAGGATTATGACCTGAGCTGAAGGGA
>NW_028046559.1:0-428 GCF_054177405.1 Leptonychotes weddellii
GCATGTGGGCAGGGAAGTGATATAGGGGAAAAATGATGAATATTCAGGCTTAATTATTTTATCCATGTTGCAACTGTTTATGTATATATGTCCCCTGATAAACTAAATTACTAAAGAACATGTATTAGGGCTCTCCAGAGGAGCAGAACCAATAGGAGATACAGGAGATATAGATGATAGATAGATACATGCATACATCCGTATAGATACATACAGATATGTAACATACACACACACACACACACACATATAAAGAGATTTATTATAAGGTATTAGCTCACATAATTATAGACTCTGAGATGTCTCATGATCTGTAAGCTGGAGATCCAGGAAGGCTGGAGATTTTGAAGGCATGAGACAATGTTGAGATTCCAGTCTGAGTATGAAGACCTGGTAATACTAATTAATTAATTAAAATTAGAGACAGT
>NW_028046560.1:0-428 GCF_054177405.1 Leptonychotes weddellii
GGAAGCAGAATTACAGGCTTGCGGAGAAAGAAGACAGGACAAACTGACAATGTGTTTCCAAAGTTAACACTGGCTGGATTTAGTATTGGGTGAAAGAAAATTCAATGGTGATCCTAATTTAGTATTTTTGATAAATTCTATGTTTTACCTATTTGTTGATACTATGGAAGGTAGAGCAGAAACTCCAAGAATAGTAGTGACTTTCTTAGAAGTATTTCTCCGTGTAGTCATTCTAACTAAAATCATGGTCTTTGGAAGCATATTTTTTCATGGAATTTTTTCTTTTTTTTTTTTATGAGATATAAATAGGAGCTAGGAATGACTTTATAGTATGAACTTGCGTTATAATATATAAAAGTTTAGTGACCCTATGAAAGTTACTAGGTAAGAAATTTAATATTTTTTAATATAGGAAAAAAAAAAAAAAA
>NW_028046561.1:0-428 GCF_054177405.1 Leptonychotes weddellii
CTGACTCATGAGACTCTTGCTAAAAGTGGACTCTACAGGATGGAGAACCAAGTCCAAGGTCAGCCTAGAGGAGCTCCCATGAACCTGAGTCCAGTTTGGTCAAGAAGAGAATCTTTGTCAATACTGAGCCCAGCCAGATGGTCTCTACTCCCAGAGGTAATGATGAGGGCTTCTCCCTCCCACATCTCTGTCAGTATTCATCATTATTCAATTTTATGATGTTTGCCAATTTCATGGAGTTAAGGAGATACCCTTCCTTAGAAAAAGAAAAATGTTCTACCCCCTAAAGTTTAATAGCTGAGATGTGGGAGTGAAACTGTCAAGGGACAGATTAACAGTAGAAAAAGATCTATTCACATGTCCACAGGAGCCAACAAAAGAAGTGGCTGGCTCTCTTAATGGCTACATTTAACGATTTAAAAAAAAAA
>NW_028046562.1:0-428 GCF_054177405.1 Leptonychotes weddellii
ACTTGGTTAGTAGAATCCTTCTTTGTCCCCCATGGGAACGAGAGCTCCTTGAGCTCCTGGAGTCTCCACTTTCCCTTAGATTCTAGGGCAGTGCCTGAAGGCATCAGGTGCTCAGGAAATGGGGCTGAACAGGTGAATGAATGGATGTGAGTACCCCATCACGTGCGCCTTTGCGGTTCTTTCCCCCTGCTGTCAGTGGGCCTATCAGCCTGTTTTCCTATAAACTGGAACACGATAATTAGGCTTTACATTGTGTAGAAATTAAGAGTAGAAAATTGAATAGAGGGCGCCTGGGTGGCTCAGTTGGTTAAGCGACTGCCTTCGGCTCAGGTCATGATCCTGGAGTCCTGGAGTCCCGGGATCGAGTCCCGCATCGGGCTCCCTGCTCGGCAGGGAGTCTGCTTCTCCCTCTGACCTTCCTCCCTCTC
>NW_028046563.1:0-428 GCF_054177405.1 Leptonychotes weddellii
GTTTGTGTTCCTTTGTACACGTGTATGTGCATTGGTATCCTAGCTCAGCTTCCACACTAGGCTCCTAAATCGAAGAGTCAGTTGAGAGACCTTGTGGCAGCCCATTCCCAGACTCTGACCCTGGATGTTTAACACAGAGGCCCCAGCAGTTCCCCCAGCGCGAGCACTGGGCTCATGGGTTGGCTTGGCTTTGGAGGGGACCTGGAAAACGTAGCTGGTGTCTGTCTCCCAGAGAATATGAATTCAAGTGGGAACCAAGAGACAATGTGGGAGGAGGGGCCACGAGTGGGATTGGGAGTGGGAGTGCCCAGTGTCCTGGCTGAAGGTCTTGTTGTGAGTGTACCCGGGAAAGTCTGTGAGGGGAATACAACAGTGTCCCTGGGGGGTCGGGGGAGGGGGTTCTCCAAGGAAGGGAGGATGTTCTAGGG
>NW_028046564.1:0-428 GCF_054177405.1 Leptonychotes weddellii
GTCAAGGAATACGGTGCGTCCAGCTAGTGCGGCTGGAGCATCACGTGTCCTGTGGGAGGTGACACGAGCCAGCTGACATGGGTCCTTGTGCGCCCCATCAAGAAGCAGGAAGCCAGGCAGCTCCTGGGCACTGCAGGACTCGGGAGGCAGCTGCCCCTTGGTGACAAGTCCCCATTTCTCATAGCCCGCAGAGGCGCTGGCCGTCGGCTGGAGGACATGTGTGCCACCGACTGACGTGTGTGTGTGACGGGCGCGGGAGAGAAAGCAGGTTCCGCGTAGTCCCAAGACTTGTGTCACTTCTGTGAAGCTGTCAAGAAGGGCTCTGAAGCAGGAGACACCGGGAACCACGCAGGGGCTGTATGCTCCGCAAGTCCCCCGGCCACTGTGCTCCATGGTGGCGTGTGGTGGCCCGGACCCCGCTGCCGGGG
>NW_028046565.1:0-427 GCF_054177405.1 Leptonychotes weddellii
GGGCGCCTGGGTGGCTCAGATGGTTAAGCGTCTGCCTTCGGCTCAGGTCATGATCCCAGGGTCCTGGGATCGAGTCCCACATCGGGCTCCCGGCTCAGCGGGGAGCCTGCTTCTCCCTCTGACCCTCTCCCCTCTCATGCTGTTTCTCTCTCTCGCTCGCTCTCTAAAAAATAAATAAAATCTTTAAAAAAAAAAAAAAAAAAAAAAAAAAAAAAAAAAAAAAAAAAAAGAAATGAAAAAAAAAAGCTGGAGTAGCTATATCAGATAAAATAGACTTTAAAACAAAGACTATATAAAAGGAAATATAAGGGCATTACATAATGATAAAGGGGTTAATCCCACAAGAGGATATAATATTTGTAAATATGCACCTAAAAAAGGAGCACCTAAATATACAAAGCAAAAATTAACAGACCTAAAGGGACAT
>NW_028046566.1:0-9294 GCF_054177405.1 Leptonychotes weddellii
GGTGCTCAAGAAGAGAGGAAGTAACCAAAATCTACACTATTGCAGGCAAATCTGATGGCAAGTATTTGGCTTGGCTTCTTAGCCTTGAGAAGCTATTAAGTGTTCAATCTGAAATTCTTTATGGGAAGTTCCAGCAAAGCAGATTTAAAAGAACCTATATTGCCAATCATTAGTCTTCCTGCACTTAGGTATATATTTAGGCCAAGTTCATTAAAACTGTATTTGTTTAACAAACAGATTATTCTTAATTTGGCTATCTTTGGTGAAATGAGGGTGGTTTTAGAGAGAAAAATTACATTTCAGTAACACACCTCTGTGGGTGTTAGATTCTAGTTCTGATTAGTTGTTTTTTGAGTGTTTGTTGTTTGCCTATAAAACTGGGCTGGATCCTGAATTCTTCTGGTTTCACTGAATATTTAGCTGTGACTCTCCAAATGAAGGTTTCCAATTTTCTCCCATTCTTTGGGACTAGACCTGCCTTTTTTCCTGAAACCCTGCAATCTGAAACTAGATAACTTAAGGTAAAATTCAGAGAATTTTGCCACAACAGTCCATGCTTACACAATCTTCATGCCTGTGGGTCACTCAGAAAGATGCCAAGAGACACCCAAGGAGCTGCACAAAAATGTATGTATTGTGTTAAAAAAAAAAAAAGATATACAAATTAACCCACTGGTTCTACCTCTACCAAAGTTATGCAAGCTAGAGGAGCTTTACATGGGAAAGACAGGCAGATAGATTTTACAGTTATGCTGACTGCCCCTGGAGGATATAAATACCTCCTCATTTTCATAGATACTTTCACTGGTTGGAAGCTTTTCCTTGTAGAACTGAAAAAGCAAATGAGGTAGTCAAGGGTTTGCTGAAGGGGGTGATTCCTAGGTTTGGTCTTCTCCAAGCAACATAAAGTGATATTGGACCAGCATTTGCCTCTAAAATAACCATGGGTGTGGCCCATGCTCTGGGGATAAAATGGAGCTACATGCTGCCTGGAGAACATAGCCATCCAGAAAGTTTGAAAGATGTAACAGAACTTTAAAGACCACCCTAGTTAAGCTTTGTCAAGAAACTCAGGAAAACTGGTTGAGGTTTCTACCAGGAGCTTTAACTAGAGTTAAGGCAGACCTGAAGAAAAAGCTTGCACTAAGCCCATTTTAATTGATGTATAGGAGGCCTTTTCCAGGTATCTCAGGAATCTAAATTTGCCCAGGTGCTAAGACTGAACAAGCAATAATGCATATAATTCAACTAGGGACTTTGTTTTTGCCCTCAACCCCTTGAGTTTGGTTACATGACTGCCCCCATTTCAGAAGCCAATTCCAAGTCTGGTTGCCAATTGCCAAATGTCAACTGTGCTTCTGACCAACTGGCTACAAATTGGAGGTTCTCACAACCCCTTCCTCAGGTTCTATTAATTTGCTAGGGTGGCTCACAGAACTCAGCTATGTTAAAAGGAAAATCACAGGCCCAAAATGGAGCCACTAAAACCAAGTCACCAAACTAGGGCTTAACATCTAACCTAATTGCAGTTTTAACCTCCCACCGAAATGTGATTGGTCAGAAATTTTCTGGTCAGCACCACTGAGGTAATCTGTCACAGGAGCCCTCTCCATTCCTCAAAGGAAGGTGAGGCAAACCTAGTAAGAACCCCTGTCCTTCCCCCAGAGGGAGGGTGACTTTGCCTGAAACAATCTTTTCTTTTATTTTGCTAATAATTTCCTTACTTCACCCTCCTTCTTATAAAAACCTTCCATTTTGTACAATACCTCTGAGCTCCCCTCTACTTGCCAGATGGGATGCTGCCTGATTTGAGAATCAGTTAATAAAACCAATTAGATCTTCAAATTTACTCAGCTGACTTTTTTTTTTTCAAGTAGGCTCCATACACAGTGTGGAGCCCAATGTGGGGCTGAAACTCACAACCCTGACATCAACACCTGAGCTGAGATCAAGAGTCAGATGATTAACTGACTGAGCCATTGAGGCAAAAAAGTTCAAGTGAATTTTTGTTCTTTAATAGATATTAACTTAGGTTTACCAGCTTATTATAAAAGCTATTTTTAGAGATTTTATTTATTCATTTTAGAGAGAGAGCACATGAATGGGGGAGAACATGAACACATGAGGAACAGCGAGAAAGAATCTGAAGCAGACTCTGCACTGAGCACAGAGCCTGATGGGGGGCTTGATCCCATGACTGAGAGATCATGACCTGAGCCGAAACCAAGAGTTGGGCATTCAACCTACTGAGCCACCCAGGTGCTATAAAAGCTATTATAAAGGATGCACATGAATAATCAGATGAAGAGGTACAAAGGGTGAGGTCTGGAAGAATAATCAGAAGAAGAGGTACAGAGGTTGAGGTCTGGGTCCCAAGTGGAGGAGCTTCTGTTCCCATGGATCTGGAGTATACCACCCTGCCAACATGTGGATGTGTTCACCAATATGAAAACTTATTGAATTTCCCTATTCTAGAGTTTCTATGGGGCTTAATCTGCAGTGCTTCCTATCCCCTTCCCAGGGGTTTCTTGGTGGGGCTGAAAATTCCAACCTTCCAATCACTTAGATTTTCTAGTGAGCAGTCTCATCCTGATGACCCTATGTCACCTCATTAGCATAAACTCAGGTGGGCTCAAAAGGGGCTCTTTATGAATGACAAAAGACATTGCTAATACATAGGAAATTCCAAGGGTTATAGGAACTCTGTGCCAGGAGCCAGATATAAAGACCAAACGTATTTCTTCTTCTTTTTTTTTTAAAAGATTTTATTTTATTTTTTTTTTATTATTTATTTGACAGAGAGACACAGCGAGAGAGGGAACACAAGCAGGGGGAGTGGGAGAGGGAGAAGCAGGCTCCCTGCAGAGCGGGGAGCCCGATGCGGGACTCGATCTCAGGACTCTGGGATCATGACCTGAGCCGAAGGCAGTCGCTTAACCGACTGAGCCACCCAGGCGCCCCAAACATATTTCTTCTTATACTACATGTACACATCTATTTCTCATCTGGTTTTGCAAACGTATTTTAAATCCCAGTACCCAAAGAATCATGTGCTGACATGGTAGAAGGTAGCATTTGAAGCAGAGTCAGCAGAAGGGCTCTGTTACTCTGATTTCCTCAAAATAATTTTTTTTTGAAAATTAAGCTATTTCAAAACTTGCTTTCATACTTTACATTTGTTTAAATATTTCTTTCTTATTTTGTAGAAAATTTGTAGAAAGTTTGTAGAAAATTATGTGAAGTATAATCTATATGTGATGTTGTTTGTGAATTATTGAAGTACAAACTTTAACAAAAGAAAAAAAAGAAAGAAAAGAAGCCTCTTGTCAACTTCTACTTCTAACCATGATGGAATAATTGATACTAAAGTAGACTTCCCATCATAATCAACTATACATATGGACAAAATACATAAGGCAGTAGTTTTCAGATACTGGACTGTGACCCCTGAATGAAGGGGAAAACATGGGATGAACATCAAATATTGTCTCAATTGCTACCTGAGGGTATTTTCCAAACTGCTGCTGAAGGTGAACAGAAGTAGAGCCCACAGAGAACACATAACCTTACTGAGTGGTAGGGGCCTTGCCTGAAGTTCAGAGTTGTTTAAGCAGCCAATTTGGAGGGTAGAATATCTGAAAGAGCAAAGAACTGTGCAATAAAGGAGTTTTATAAATTTTCATAGTGTCCACTTAAGTCTCTGGTTAAATGTTAAGCTATCACAGTATAAGTCAATACTCTGCAAGATCTGGCTGTTGAGTTAAACAGAAATTCCAGAGATTGCACAGTGCAGGAGGGGCTGGGGAATATAGGAATTCTCATTCACCAGAAGTTTCTGTCTTCAAAGACACAATGCTGATACCCTGAATATTCATTCAAATGGCCTCAGGAAGGCCATGCCTTAAGGAGAGACAATATCAGTCCAAGAGTAAGGGCTACTCTAGATTTATAATATCAAAGTCTAGAAACAGTCTCAAGTGGATCAAACTGAACACCAATGAATTAACTGCCTATCAGAAAAAAAAAAAAACACAGTTCTAAAGGAAGACAAAAACAAAACAAAACAAAAACAACTCTTAGCAACCCAGCATATACAATGTCATGCAAAATGTGAGATGAAACAGAAAAATGTGATACATAACTGGCAAAAACCAAAATCACAACCAAACAAAAAATAGAAACAAACCTTTATGACCCAGATTTAAATGAAAAGACAAGGACATTAAATTAGCTATTGAACATATGTTTAAATGCAAATAAAAATATAGTCATGATGAATTTAAAAAATAGGGGATATCAGCAGAAAAATTAAAACTATTAAAAGAATCAAATGGAAATTCTAAAACTGAGAAGTACAATATATGAAATGAAAATTTTACTGGATGGGCTTAATAATAGATTGAAGATAACAGATGTATATTCAGTACACACTGAGATAGGTTAATATAAATTAACCAATCTGAAAAAGAAAGAGAAAAAAATTATTGAAAAAATTGAGGGGCACCTGGGGTCTCAGTCAGTTAAGCATCTGCCTTTGGCTCAGGCCATGATCCCCAAATCCCAGAATCAAGTCCCATGTCAGGCTCCCTGCTCAGCAGGGAGTCTGTTTCTCTCCCTGACCCTCTCCCCCTCATACTTTCTCTCTCTCTTGAGTACACTCTCTCTAATAAATAAATAAAATCTTAAAAAAAAGAAAAAAACTGAGTATAGTCATTGATCTGTAGGACAATATTCAGTGGCTTAACATGTATAATTGGAGTTTCAGTAAGCAATGAGAAAGGGCAGGAAAATTGTTTGAGAAAAATAATGGACAAATATTCTCAAATTTGGTAAAAACATAAGCTTCCACAAGTTTATAAGAAGCTTAGAAAATTCTGGGGAGGATGAATAAAAGAAAAACAGAACTAAGCCATGAGAATCAAATTGCTAAAAATAAAAGATAAGGAGAAAATCTTGAAAGCAGTCAGAGAAAAACATATATATACAAAGAAATGATATGAATGACCTCTACTTCCTATCAGAAACAATGGAGAATAGCAGGTAAAAGAATATCTTTAAAGCACTGAAAGAAAAAAAATGTCAATTCAGAATTCTATATCCAACAGATCTGTCAAAATGAAGGTGAAATAAAGATAGTTTAAGATAAACAAATTTGTCACTGGCTGACATGAATTAGAAGAGAAGCTGAAAGGAGTTCTTTAGCCTTAAAGGAAACGAAACCAAGTGGAAATCCAGATCAGCAGAAAGCAATAAATAATACTGGATATAGTAAACATAAAATATAAAAGACTCCATACTATTTTTCATTTCTTAATACCTTTAAGAGGCAAATGATTGTTTAAGCAAATATACCAATATATTGTGAGGTTTATAACTTAAGTAAATTAAAAAATATAGGGCAACAATAGCACCAAAAGTGGAAGTGAGATGGAATAACATTATCACTACAACCTCCAGGTATTGAAAGAACAATGAAGAAACATTGCAAATAACTTCATGCCAATACAGCCAACAAGTGAGGTGGAAAAAAACAATTTCCTTGAAAAACCTGTCTTACCAAAACTAAGAGAAAATGAATAGGAGATATGAATGGCTATATATCAATGTAAGATATTAAGTTCATAATCACATCCTTCCCATAAAGGAAACTTTAGGACCAGGGTGGTACAACTACACACAGGCTAGAATGACTAATATGAAAAGGAATGACAACACGCAGTGTGAGCAAGGATGTGGAGTGACTAGAACTCTCACACATTGCTGCTGGGAGTGTAAAACTGGTACAACTCCTTTGAAAAAATAGTTGGTAGTTGTTTTTGTTTTTGTTTTTTTAGAGGGGAGGGGGAGGGGGGATGGGTTAGCCTGGCGATGGGTATTAAAGAGGGCACATATTGAGTAGAGCCCTGGGTGTTATACGCAAACAGTGAATCATGGAACACTGCATCAAAAACTAATGATGTAATGTATGGTGATTAACATAACATAATAAAAAAAAACTACTGTATTTAATTAAACATCTGTGATCAGCAATTTTAGTCCTTGGCATGTACTGCAAAGAAACAAAAATACATGTACACAGAAAGGTTTGTTCATTGCAACTTAATTCAAATTAGCTAAAAACTGGAAACCACCTCACTGTGTATTAATACAGTGAAAAGCTATCCAGACTCGGCTCTCGGGCCTTAGTCTCTGGGGATCTTCGTACCTTGCCTTCCCAATTTGGCTTTACATCTTGGTTCTGCTTTATCAGTCTGCTTAGCACTTGCCTCTCAGCCACATAGTTCCTGACTAGAGAGAATGTGCACCTGGCCACAGCCCTGTCAGAGGGAGCACAGGGGAGCGGGCTGCTGACCTCTCTGGATACCTTCCTGGGAGACAATCTTTGGCAGGGATGCATGTCCTTACTTTAATACTGTTGCTGTACACGATACATTGGATTCTTCTCTTATAATAATCTATGGAATTGGGTCTCGCGAGTCCTTACTTTAATACTGTTGCTGTACACGATACATTGGATTCTTCTCTTATAATAATCTATGGAATTGGGTCTCGCGAGTCCTTACTTTAATACTGTTGCTGTACACGATACATTGGATTCTTCTCTTATAATAATCTATGGAATTGGGTCTCGCGAGTCTTCTTAGCAAGCAAGCTCTGTTGAACTGCCACGGTCCTCAGTGCACTAGGCTAAATCAACTTTCCCAAGGAGCTCTCCATACATTGACATTCCAGTCAGTCTTTTTAAAAAATGCCGTATTATTTCCCTATATTAACTAGTTTGCAGAATAATGAATTGGCTCCTAGTATCCTCCAATGGTGATCAATTCGGTTATTTTGTTTCGTATCAAAATGAACTTGTGGATTTTAACATATTGATGTCTTTCAATCACTGCAGATAGCATTTGGGAACTCTCCTTGTTCTGTGATTGGTCAGTGAGGTCTGTTCAGGTTGGTTTCTGGGTCTTTTTGATACAACTCCAGTTGTACTTGACAGCTTCCCCCATCGCTTGGACGGCATGACGTTCCAGGCTCATCTTGCACATTTCTTACATCAGCTCTGGAATAAACCATTTCTCCAAAGAGCCCTGATGGCTTTCTATGGGAAATGATATTTAGAAACTGTAATCTGGGTGATAGGGCGTTCATTGCTACTGCAGTAGTCACTGCATTAATATACAACTACAAAAATACCTCATATTTTTATGTAGAAAAAAAAGTATTTTTATTTTGAATGAAAAATATGAAGAAAAATGGTTCCTGGCACTCTGATAAAAGGAACTGAACAACACACAGAAATAAAAAAGCAATCCTGGGGTGCCTGGGTGGCTCAGTCATTAAGCGTCTGCCTTAAT
Organism: Leptonychotes weddellii; assembly: GCF_054177405.1. NCBI lineage: Eukaryota > Metazoa > Chordata > Mammalia > Carnivora > Phocidae > Leptonychotes > Leptonychotes weddellii. The sequence continues at coordinate 7,353 of NW_028046566.1, forward strand.
CCCAGGGTCCTGGGATCGAGCCCCGCCTTGGGCTCCCTGCTCCGCGGGAGGCCTGCTTCTCCCTCTCCCACTCCCCCTGCTTATGTTCTCTCTCATGCTGTGTCTCTCTCTGTCAAATAAGTAAATAAAATCTTTAAAAAAAAAAGCAATCTTATCACAAACATCAGTAATTTATTTTTTTATTTTAATTTTATTATTTATTTATTAAGGATTTTATATGATTATTATTTTTATTTTTTTATTTTTGAGAGAGAGTGAGAGCAGGGGGGAAGGGCAGAGGGAAAGAGAGAGAGAGAATCCTAAGAGGGCTCCATGTCTGGTGCAGAGACTGATGCAGGGCTAGACCTCACAACCCTGAGATCATGACCTGAGCCGAAATCAAGAGTCAGGCACTTACCTCACTGAGCCACCCAGGCACCCCAAAGATTTTCTTTTTAAGTAATCTCTACACCCAATGTGGGGTTTGAACCCACAACCCTGAGATCAAGAGTCATATGCTCCACCAAGTGAGCCACCAGACGTCCCTATTATTTTTTATTTTAAATAAATTATAAAATGTTCAAAAGACACATTTAAATTAAGACATGAAGCTTTTTCCAGAAGACTAATAAACATACATTTAGTTCAGATCTTTAGTATCAAAAAGTTAAAAAGGAAAGGGGCACCTGGCTGGCTCACTTGGTGGGGCATGCGACTCTTCATCTTGGGGTGGTGAGTTCAAGCCCCATGTTGGGTGTGGAGCCTACTTAAAAATTTTTTTTAAAAATTACAAAAAGTTAAAAAAAGAAGAGAGGGGGAAAAGAGAAACTTTGAGAAAGGGAAACAGAAGTAAGGGCTCAGAGGTGTCTGGATGGTTTAGTTGGTTAAGCTTCGGACTTTGATCTCAGCTCAGATCGCAAGTTCAAGCCCCACACTGGTCTCCACACTGGGTGTGGAGCCTACATTAAAAAAAAAAAAAAAAGTAAGAGCTCGGAGACAGGAAGAGACTATTCACTTTCTTTTATGCCCCACATCCACTATATAAACAAATCCTACATGTTCTACACTCACAGCATACCTTAACTCATTTCTCCTCCCTATAGCTATCTTGAGTGCTACCATCCTAGTCCAAGCTGCAATCTTTCCCTTAAAGTACTACAATAGACTCCTGCCTCCGGCTCTGACTCCATCACTCTGGTGTATTTCTTACATAGCGTCCTGGGTGATCTTTTTAAATATGTATATCAAATGAGGTTCCTCCTCTGTTCAAAACCCTCTGTTGACTTTACAAAGTCCCTTCCATAGTAAAGCCCAGCATGCTTGCCTGCAGTTATCTCCATGACCCCATGTTGTTCCTCTCCCTTGCTCACACCTGTACAGACAACACTGACCTCTTGGCTCCTCCTTGAACATGCTGAGTCTGCTCCCACCTCAGCTCCCAGGTGTGCTGGTCCCCTGGCCCGGACGTCCCTTCTTCCCAGATCTCTGCCTGCCTGTTCACATGTGAAATCCCATCTTCCTTGCCTCTTTGGTCCCTCTCCCTGATTTACTTCAAAGCCCCCATCACTACCTGATATTATGCTCTACATGCTGATTTTGTTTATTATAGGCCTTTTCTATGCTGCCCCTCACCTATTTGGATATAAAGTCTATGAAAACAGGAGGATAGAAATGTTTGTGTTTCTTCTACCCTCTAGCGCCCAGAACAATGTCTGGCACGTAGTATGTTGTCAATAAATATTTGAAGAAAGAATAAGTGAGACAGTTGGGAAGGGGGAATAAGAAACTGAGAAGCTGATAAACACACAAGTATATGTACACAAACACACACATAAAATATTAATACTTAATAATTATGCTGAGCGAAATAAGTCAATCAGAGAAAGATATGTATCATATGACCTCACTGATATGAGGAATTCTTAATCTCAGGAAACAAACTGAGGGTTGCTGGAGTGGTGGG
>NW_028046567.1:0-427 GCF_054177405.1 Leptonychotes weddellii
TTATTGTGTCTCTCTCACCTTCCTCTTTTGTTGTTGGAAGTTTAAATAATTTAAGTGATAAATAATATATAACACTGAAAAAAGATTTGCATAGGACTCCACATACAGACTATGAAAATAACACTCGGGGGCTGTAGGAGGATTGTTTTAATAGTTCTACTGCATCTGTCTCTGTTTTGTAGAAAACATTTTGAAATTGGTTACCTTTAAAGAAAACCCATTTTGTCAACTATACTCAAATAAAAAAATATTTTTAAAGATTTATTTATTTATTTGAGAGAGAGAGAAAGAGAAACATGAGCAGGAGGAGGGGCAGAGAGAGAGGGAGAGAGAGTCTTAAGCAGTCTCCACGATGAGTGGGGAGTCCAATGCAGCTTGATCTCACAATCCAGAGACCACGACCTGAGCTGAAACCAAGAGTCGGAGA
>NW_028046568.1:0-427 GCF_054177405.1 Leptonychotes weddellii
AGCCTGCTTCTCCCTCTCCCACTCCCCCTGCTTGTGTTCCCTCTCTCACTGGTCTCTCTTTGTCAAATGAATAAACGAAGTCTTTAAAAAATAATAAAAAATAAAAAGGCACAGTGGGGCGCCTGGGTGGCTCAGTCGTTAAGCGTCTGCCTTCGGCTCGGGTCAGGGTCCCGGGGTCCTGGGATCGAGCCCCGCATCGGGCTCCCTGCTCTGCGGGAAGCCTGCTTCTCCCTCTCCCACTCCCCCTGCTTGTGTTCCCTCTCTCGCTGTGTCTCTCTCTGTCAAATAAATAAATAAATAAAATCGTTTAAAAAAAATAGAGAGCCGGACATCTATAAGATGTTACAATCAGTGCCTGACACTGTGAACAGCGCCCAGCCACTTCACCATCGGAGCTTCTGCGTTACAGAAGACGTGTCACAGAGTT
>NW_028046569.1:0-427 GCF_054177405.1 Leptonychotes weddellii
TTAAAAAAAAAAAAAAACTAAAATGATAAACTACTTTTGTCTCCTTTTGCACACAATGAAAAGTTTCTTTAGGGTATGTGATGAAAAACAGGATTCCAGGGCTGCTTATTTTCAAGGTTGCTAGATACTGTTTCACATATTGCCCACCAAAATGGGCGTACAAATGTACATCCACCGAGGAGCACATAAACTTAGAGGGAAGGAAACGTTCCCCTGATTAGAGGACCTGTGGCCCCAAGAGGGTGAAGAAAACCCCAGTTGTGTTTTTGTTTTTTTTCTTGTCCTCCTCTTGGCCAAAAAGCTGGAGCTTTAGTTATTCTATTCTGTGATGTCCCTGGTGCTGGCAAAGTCATAGGAAGTACATGGTAGGTAGAGTGGCTAAAGTTCCATATTTCTGGCTAGAGCACAGAAAAGTGAAATACCAGAG
>NW_028046570.1:0-427 GCF_054177405.1 Leptonychotes weddellii
TTAAAAAAAAAAAAAAACTAAAATGATAAACTACTTTTGTCTCCTTTTGCACACAATGAAAAGTTTCTTTAGGGTATGTGATGAAAAACAGGATTCCAGGGCTGCTTATTTTCAAGGTTGCTAGATACTGTTTCACATATTGCCCACCAAAATGGGCGTACAAATGTACATCCACCGAGGAGCACATAAACTTAGAGAGAAGGAAACGTTCCCCTGATTAGAGGACCTCTGGCCCCAAGAGGGTGAAGAAAACCCCAGTTGTGTTTTTGTTTTTTTTCTTGTCCTCCTCTTGGCCAAAAAGCTGGAGCTTTAGTTATTCTATTCTGTGATGTCCCTGGTGCTGGCAAAGTCATAGGAAGTACATGGTAGGTAGAGTGGCTAAAGTTCCATATTTCTGGCTAGAGCACAGAAAAGTGAAATACCAGAG
>NW_028046571.1:0-427 GCF_054177405.1 Leptonychotes weddellii
GGCGCCTGGGTGGCTCAGTCGTTAAGCGTCTGCCTTCGGCTCAGGTCATGATCCCGGGGTCCTGGGATCGAGCCCCGCATCGGGCTCCCTGCTCCGCGGGAAGCCTGCTTCTCCCTCTCTCACTTCCCCTGCTTGTGTTCCCTCTCTCACTGTGTCTCTCTCTGTCAAATAAATAAATAAAATTAAAAAAAAAAAAAAAGAAAACATGAGATAATAATTCAATATCCCTACTGTCATTTTTCTCCATACCAGGCAATATAGAGATAGTGATTGTTTAGAAAGTTTTTGAAGAAAAATTAATGAAAAGAGGAACAACCAAAACAAAGCTCCCAAGTTGAGGAACATTCTTTTTAATATTTAAATTCCTATGTATCATTAATTCTAGCTTCAATAAGTAGGACTTAACTGGTGACCAATTAGCTGAGGA
>NW_028046572.1:0-427 GCF_054177405.1 Leptonychotes weddellii
GGGGGCCTCCATCAGCTGCTTCTGGCAAGTGACAGAGCCGCGGAGCACAAAATCGGAACTTTTAGAAGTCGGCTCCGCTGAGGGACGTCACTCCGGTGGCTAAGCAGGGGGGTGGAACCCTCGTGGGACAGTGTGTTCTCAGGACCCTCGGGGTCACAGGAAGACCAGGGATGCCTGAGTGCCGCAGAGCTCCCAGGTATCGTAGCGGGGAAGCCGGCTGCAGAGACAGAGCCGAGGCACGGGGTCACAGCTCGGGGTTGCCATAAACCGTGATCTGGCACAGTCGGGCCACTGCTCCTCCAGCAGCGACCCAACAAGCGGCAGATCCAGGGAGACTCCCCTTCCTCCCCAGGGAAGAGCGGCGCGGAAGCGCACCACAGGGATCTGCTGGGTTTGAAGACTCCACACTGGGTTGGGTGCCAGAGAC
>NW_028046573.1:0-427 GCF_054177405.1 Leptonychotes weddellii
AGCTGAGATCAAGAGTTGGATGCCTGACTGAGCCACCCAGGCACTCCTCCAGACAACCACTTTTATTTTTTTCTTTTAAAGATTTTATGTTTATTTATTTTAGGGAGAGAGAACGTGAGCAGGGGGAGGGTGAGAGGGAGAGAGAGAATCCCAAGGAGACTCCACACTGGGCGCAGAGCCTGATGTGGGGCTTGATCTCTCGACCCTGAGATCATGACCTGAGTCAAAATCAAGAGTCAGACGCTCGGGGTGGCTGGATGGCTCAGTCGTTGGGCATCTGCCTTCGGTCTGACCCAGGGCATGATCCCGGAGTCCTGGGATCGAGCCCCACATCGGGCTCCCTGCTCCGTGGGAAGCCTGGTTCTCCCTCTCCCACTCCCCCTGCTTGTGTTCCTTCTCTCGCTGTCAAATAAATAAAAAAATCTTA
>NW_028046574.1:0-427 GCF_054177405.1 Leptonychotes weddellii
GCGCCTGGGTGGCTCAGTCGTTAAGCGTCTGCCTTCGGCTCAGGTCATGATCCCGGGGTCCTGGGATCGAGCCCCGCATCGGGCTCCCTGCTCCGCGGGAAGCCTGCTTCTCCCTCTCTCACTTCCCCTGCTTGTGTTCCCTCTCTCACTGTGTCTCTCTCTGTCAAATAAATAAATAAAATTAAAAAAAAAAAAAAAAGAAAACATGAGATAATAATTCAATATCCATACTGTCATTTTTCTCCATACCAGGCAATATAGAGATAGTGATTGTTTAGAAAGTTTTTGAAGAAAAATTAATGAAAAGAGGAACAACCAAAACAAAGCTCCCAAGTTGAGGAACATTCTTTTTAATATTTAAATTCCTATGTATCATTAATTCTAGCTTCAATAAGTAGGACTTAACTGGTGACCAATTAGCTGAGGA
>NW_028046575.1:0-427 GCF_054177405.1 Leptonychotes weddellii
CTGGTGTCCATGATGGTGCAGCAAGTGGACCCCGAGGCTTCCTGAGATGCCCCATCCAGGTGAGGAGACCAGGCATGTCCTTCCCTCCCAGAGCCTCCCCCATGGATCTCCTTCATCCTCAGCACATCCCTGGGGTCCTCACCGTGGACGGGGTCCCCAGGCCCAGAGATGCTGCAGGGGGTGGGGGTTCCTGCTGTGCTGGGGAGCTCATGTCAACACAGACCCACTTGTGCCGTCTCTGCTCGGCTCAGGTCGAGGTCATGGTGGCAATTGCCCCAGAGGAGAAATACAGGCAAATAGGGAAGGAAACACAGCTCCTCTCCTGGCTCTGGAGCGTGGGCTTTCTTTTGTCACAGCCTCCATGAGGCTTTCTATCACTTCTCTATTTTCTTGTGACACCGTCCACACCCCAGTCATGGGAACACGC
>NW_028046576.1:0-427 GCF_054177405.1 Leptonychotes weddellii
TCACATGATGGAATAACATACAGCAGGTATAAATGGTTGGGCTATATCTAAGTATGTGAAAGTGGATACACTTCAAAAACATAAGAGAATAACAAGTTGAAAATGGATATCAATAGGGTTAAACACCATTCACAGGACTCAGCACCCAAGAAACTCCTCCTGCAACTTCTTTTCAGTCACTACCTTTTCCCACCCCATAGGGGTAACCTTACTCTGACTTCTAACATAAAAAAATAAGTCTGGATTCAAATAACATGTCCAATTTTGCCTGACTCTTTTCATTTGGCATTGTTGTAGTTTTTTAAATTCTTGTTTATTTTTGTGACTACTTTGCACAATCCAATTTCATGGGGCTTATTTATCTATTCTATTGTAGGTGAACTTATGAGTTTTTCTGGGTTTTGCTATTATAAATAATGCTGCTGTG
>NW_028046577.1:0-9292 GCF_054177405.1 Leptonychotes weddellii
GGATGGAATATGACTGTAAAGATGAAAATTGTAAAAAATTTTATAAAAGGAATTGATAAGAAGTTTTTTGAAAAAAGAAAGTAGAGGATTTAAAAAAAAAAGAAAAAGAAAGGGGAGAGAATGTGATCAGGCAAGAGACTAGAACAAAGCCATACATTAGAGATTTAGGGTATATTTTGATCTGTTAGAAGAAACTGTATCTCAAAATTTTAAAGAAAGAACAACTTATATATATATGTCAAAAATAAGGGTAACTACTATGAAGGGATAGAATATGACTCTACAAATAAAAAATAAAAATGTTTTTTAAAAAAGGGATTGATAAGATTTTGGTTGAAAAAGGGAAAAAGAAAAATTCAAAAAAAAAATTAACTTTGAAAGACTAAAGAATCATGGTAAAAAAGCCATAGATTCTATGTGCAGTATTCCCCTAGCGCTGGAGTTCTGCCATTCTCATTGATCGGTAAACTTGGTCTTGCTGGCTGTTCTTGCTGATCATCTGGGGGAGGGGCCTGTTGCCATGGTTCCCAAACATCTTTGCCGGAGGCGGAATTGCCCTGCCCTTGCTGGTCCGGGCTAAGTAATCTGCTCGGGATTCCTCTCGAGAGCTTTTGTTCCCTGAAAGCTTTCCTTACAGCTTTGGAGGATAAGAGTGAAAATGGCGGCCTCCCAATCTCTGCCCCGGAGGAGCTGAGAACTCCGGGCCCCGCTCCTCAGTGCGCCCCCAGACAAAAGCAGTCCATCACTCCTGTCTCCCCGGTCTTCGGCTGCACTCCATGCTCACCCAGCTTGTGACCGAACGTTTCTATCTCTGGCACCCAACCTGGTGTGGAGTCTCCAAACCCAGCAGATCCCTGTGGTGCGCTCCTGCACCACTCCTCCCGGGAGAGGAAGGGGAGTCTCCCCAGATCTGCCGCTTGTTGGGTCCCTGCTGGAGGAGCAGTGGCCTAACTGTGCCGCAGATCATGGTTTATGGCAACCCCAAGCTGAGAACCCAAGCCTCGGCTCCGTCTCTGTAGCCGGCTTCCCCACTCTGATACCTGGGAGCTCTGCCGCACTCAGGCACCCCAGACTTTCTGTGACCCCGAGGGTCCTGAGACCACACTGTCCCACGTGGGTTCTACCCCCACTTAGCCACTGGAGCGATATCCCTCAGTGGAGCAGACTTCTAAAAGTTCTGATTTTGTGCTCCGCGGCTCTATCACTTGCCAGAGTGGCCGTCGGAGGCCCCCTCCCCTGTCATCTATCCTCCCAAATATCGCCTCAGATTCACTTCTTCTCACGTCCTACCTTCCAGAGAGTGGTCGCTTTTCTGTTCAGAGAGTTGTTGCTCTTCTTTTCTTTGAACTCCTGTTGAGTTTGTAGGTGTTCATAATGGTTTGATCCCCATCCAGCTGAATTCCTGAGAGGAGACGAAATCCAGGTCTCCTACTCCTCTGCCATCTTGCTCCACCCCTCTCAAAGTTGGCTGTTTTAAATATCACAAGTCATTATAAAGGACAGGCATGACTTTAATGTTCTAAATTCTCCTCTTCATCTTGACTTATGACATGACTTTTCAAAGTTAAAATGCCTTTTTAACTTAATAATTTCAAAAACTTTGTAACAACATATACATAAAATATGTATTAGGCTTCTTTCTGAATCCATCTGAATTATGTAGTGGTATAATCAATCGCTCCTAATTAATATACTGGCTTTATCTCTAAATTCCAAACTCTCAAATGGGAGTTTCAAAGGCATCTATTTTCAATAGTTAATCTGTGCTCTGCCAATTGATTTCTCACCTTAGATTTCCCCTGGCATTCTCAATCTGTTTACAGGTTACATGTTGAGATTCTAGAGTTAAAATAGAAAATGAAAACAAAAATCAAGTTGGATTAGAATCAGAGCAAGAATATGAGTAAAAGTCTTGTTCCTCTGGTATTATTATTCTGAATTAAGATTTCTTACGGATTCTTCATAACCACTACTTTCTTGTTATAAACTTGATGATTTAAACCCAAAATCTGTCAGAAAAATATTCTGAAATGATGGCTTGTACATATTTAATTCCTTTTATATTTATAGAAATATGGTAATTTTAATAAACATATTAGAGTTAGTATAAAGTCATATCTAAAATAACTATAAAACTTAAACATTAATTAGTTGCATTTTGAAGATAGACCCCAAATATTATGTGATAACATTTTTCCCTATGTATCTTTTCATTTATCATAAAATTGTAATGTTTACTTAATAAATATGCTGCTCAAATTTAAACTTAATGGTTGCACTTTGATCTGGAATAAGTAATATGAGATTTTTTCTTTTTTTGAGAACTTGGAGTCAACTCCAGGTAAGGTGGCATGCTATATTGAAGTTGGAGAGGAGGAAGTTAGAGAGAGTTCAGGAAATTATTCCTCTTCTTCCTCCTCTTAGTTTTCCCTGCTTTTCTTCCTACCATTTTAGAGAGATGTTGATTTATTTAAAGCACTGAGTAGACATGTAATCACCTAAGAGATACTGAATCAGTTTTTTTTTTCTGAAGTGTAATTGACACACAGTATCTTATTAGTTTCAAGTGTACATCATAGTGATTTAATATTTTATATATTATAAGATGATCCCCACAATAAGTCTAGTTATCATTATTGATCATACAAAGTTATTATAGTATTATTGACTATGTTCCCTATGCTGTACATTACAGCCCCATGACTTACTTATTTCATAACTAGAAGACTGTACTTGTTAATCTCCTTCACCTATTTTGCCTGACCACCAACCCCTCCCCACTCTCTTAACCACCAGTCTGATACCTCTATCTATGAGTCTTTTTCTGTTTTGTAATGTTTGTTCACTTGTTTTGTGTTTAGGTTCCACATATAAGTGAAAACTCATAAGGTATTTGTCTTTTTCTCTCTGACTTAGTTATACTCAGCTTCTCATTTGTAATCTGTTCTGTATACTTTCTATATGCTGAATTGTTAGGAATTTGCTCAAGATCATCAAGAACCTTTGTGTACAATATTTTTAGCTTCTCCTGTAGACTCTCACATCCAGCCAATCGCACAAGCCCCATGGTCTTCTTCAGCAAACCTGCCACATAGCCTCCATGATCTGTTAAATCCACTCCAAAGTTTTCACCCAGACCGCTACATAAAAAATACTATTGATATTGTCAAATAACTTATATAATTAAACTATTTATATTACAAAGGATTCTACTTTTTAAATATTGCTTATAAATAGAGAAAACAGGCTGAAATTTAATATTTGAATAATATCTTTAAACAACATTGTCTTGCAGATAATAATTGTTTGGAATAGGTATCCTGTATCCTTAAATATATTCAAATTCCTTTCCTGTCCTATGTCTTTGGCAAATTCCTCCAGTATATTATTTAACAAAACTGGGGATAGTAGGCATTCTGATCTCATTCTTGATTTTAAAAGGTATAATTCTTATATTTCACCATAATGTCTGATATTAGTTTTAGGTTTTTTTTTTTTCAATAAGATAATATCATAATTTTTATTTTAATCTTGAATAGATTTTGAATTATAAATTTACATTTGTTGTAGCAATCATACACTTATTATTTTAATGTGGTAAGTTATATTAATATATGTCTAAAGTTAGAGAAAACTGGTAGGAAAAAGTTAAATTCTGTAAGACAGCAAAATTTGAACTCTAGCATTTATCTTCAAAGTCTATGAATTTATCCATTACCATATATTATCGATAATCTTATGCTATTTACAGAGGACGTAGGACATAAAGTAGAAAATAAAAGAATGGAAAACAAGACATGGGTTTTTCTGTGGTTTCCCTATTATATGACAAGGTAGAGATTTTATTCTTTTCTACTGTCTCTATTTAGTGTTATGCTTTCAAGCACATCTTTGTATCACAGCATGAAAACTATACTTCAAACTACCACTACAGTATTCATAGGTAGAGTCACAGATTTTTTCAGTTAGTGTTTTTTTAAAGATTTTATTTATTTACTTATTTGAGAGAAAGAGAGTGAGCGAGTGAGAGAGAGAACACCATGAGCGGGAGGAGGCAGAGGGAGAAACAGACTCCCTGCTGAGCAGGGAGCCCTGGGCTTGATCCCAGGACTCCAGGATCATGACCTGACCAGAGGCCGACACTTAACTGACTGAGCCACCCAGGCACCCCTCAATTAGTGTTTTATGTCAAAATGTACTCACAGAGTATTTTGTACCTAGTAGGTAATTAATTCATGTAAATACATGAATAAATACATTTCCATTTTTAAGCTACTGACTTCAAATACTCCAATTTTTTACCTTAAATATTGTTTTTCCATAAAGTTTTTTATTTTAAATTACAATATAGTTAACATGCAGTGTTATATTAGTTTTAGGTGCAAATATAATGATTCAGCAATTCTATATATTACTCGGTGCTCATCATGATAAATGTACTCTTTAATCCCCATCATCTATTTCACCAATCCCCCACATGCCACCCCTCCAGTCACCATCAGTTTGTTCTCTACAGCTAAGAGTCTGATTCTCGGTTTCTCTCTCTCTCACCATTTTTTTTTTTTTCTCTAAGATGATGCGAAGTTCTAGCTCCGCATTGGGCTCCCCGCTCAGCTGGGAGTTCGCTTCTCCTTCTAACCCTCCCCCATCTTGTGCTCTCTCTCTCTCACTCTTTCTCTCTCAAATAATAAAATCTTAAAAAAAAGAAATTTCAAAAAAAAATAAGATGATGTGAAGTTCTGGAGTCAAAAAGTTTCAAGAAAAATCTTACTTACACATATTTATTTGTATGTCATGACAGTTTGAAACACATTTACACTAAAAAAATAAAATACATATACAATAAAGTGCTAATTATATACATTTACCTCAACTTTATATTTGTTAATTATTTGATGATAAGTCAAAATATTTCTTAATTTTCCAGTCATCAGAAGATTGTCTTAAGATAAATAACATAAAGGGGGGGCGCCTGGGTGGCTCAGTTGGTTAAGCGTCTGCCTTTGGCCCAGGTCATGATCCCAGGGTCCTGGGATAGAGCCCCACATCGGGCTCCCTGCTCAGTGGGAGCCTGCTTCTCCCTCTCCCTCTGCCTTCCACTTACCCCGCTTGTGCTCTCTCTGTGTCAAATAAATAAATAAAATCTTTAAAAAAAGATAAGTAACATAGACGTACTTCATTGAAAAAATGGTGTTAAATTCATAACCAGATATTGCAGGTTGGGATGGAAAATTACTTCATTAAATTCTAACAAAAGGGATGAAGGACAAATTTTTAGAAAAGAGAATGATTGCAGATTTAATTAAAATGTTAAATTATTGTTGAAACAAAGGTCATAACCATAAAATGTAATTGAAAGCAGTTCATTATCACTTACCCTAAGGGATTATTTCCATTTCAAAGTATATATTGCATATTTGAGAATAAAATATAGAATGAACATTGTTTTAATTGATGAATAAACTTGGAAGATAATTTTTATACATTAGATAGCTTGGTTTTTAAAAATTCATTGTATCTCTCCACATCTTCAACCTACTGTCTTTAATCTGTACTCTAATAACACTTGTTTTTGTAATATTATGGACTAATAGAGTGATGGGAACCAGTACAATTAAATTTTGCTCACGTTATCAAAGTGTCCTTTTAGAACCATTCTAAAAAGTAGAATCTTTCAAAATATCTGCTTATGTCCATCATTTATCATACATGTAGGAATCTTTATTGTATATTCAAAGATATAAATCATGGTGTAATACTATCAGTATGAAGCTGTAAGTAAAATATGCATTCAGTTTCAGTTCCCGGGATCACTAATGTTACTGCTATTACACTTTTGGTGTCAAGGAGGAGAGAACATAGTATAATTTTGGCAGCCATGAGACTTCCATTAGCTGCATAATTCTCGAAGAATATCTCTAAAAGTCTCTAAAGTCTTCTTACTTGTCAAATAAGGGGAGTGATAAAAAACTTTAGGATTTCTTCTAGGTATAACTCTTGCAATCTATAAAACAAGCAAACAAAAAAAAAAGGAAGTTGTAGGGGACCAAAAGAGCAGAAGAATTATAGATGATCTTCATAGTAAGCAAAATAGTTACTTTCTCTAATTTCCACCAATTAAAATTTGTAAGTCAAGCAGAAGACAAATTGTATTTTTTTAAAGATTTTATTTATTTATTTATTTATTTATTTATTTATTTATTTGAGAGAGAGAGCATGCTGGTGAGCAGGAGGGTGGGGCAGAGGAAAGGGAGAGGGAAAGAGAATCCCAAGCAGACTCCATACTAAGCATGGAGCCCCACCCAGGTCTTGATCCCATGACCCTGAGATCATGACCTGAGTGGAAATCCAGAGTCCGATGCTTAACTGACTGAACCACCCAGACGCCCCAGAAGAAAAAGTTTTTTTGAGGCTATATGTATGCACAATGAGTCATATCCTAGAAAAAGACAAGCAGATTTATAGTTTAATATATTTTAAGTATGCAGAATGGAAAGTTGGGAAAAAATAACACACACCATGATGAAAATAATAAAAGGCATTGAAAATTATTCATTCCTTCTTTCACATTGTTTAATGTTTGCATTGGCATTTCACACTAACTGAAGAATACTTTGACAAGTTAGAATTATTTTCATTTCAGAGACGCAAATTTATCACAAAGTGTTCTCTATCTTTTGCAACGGCCATTCCTTGAGTTGCCGTTCTTCTAAACTCATTGGTATTTACATCTAAGTTCATTGAACTGTAAGACATTTTCAGGGCTCTCTGATGTTAGTTTAGATGAGAAATGATGAATAAGAGTCATTCATCACTATTACAAATTAAAAGAAATACAGGAGTCATGTTATTTGCATTGCTAAAACAACAAAGAAATATGTATTATTTAATTCAAAATGTTTTACTTTGTGGAACTAAACTGCAGGAAATTTTATGTGTAGCTCTTAATAACAGTGTGCATTTTCTTGTTTAAATATAATGTTATTAACTATACTTACTATGCTATACATTTTGTTCCCATAACTTATTTATTTTACAACTGGCAGTTTATACTTTTTGACCCACTTCTCCATGTCACTTACCTTCCACCTTCTGCCTCTGGCAACTATCAGGCTGTTGTTCTCTGTATCTGTGAACTTTGTTTGTTTGCTTTGTTAATATTTGTCTTTCTCTGTCTCACTTGTTTCATTAGCATACTGTCCTCAAAGTCCATGCATGTTGTCGCAAATGGCAAGATTTCATTTTTTTTATAGCTGAATAGTATCCCGTTGCATATATATATATACCAAGATTTCTTTTTCCATTCATTCATTAATAGGCATTTAGGTTGTTTCCAAGCTCAGCTATTGTAAATACTGCCCAATGAACATGGGGGTGCAGATATGTTTTCAAATTAGTGTTTTTGTTTTCTTCAGATAAATACCCAGAAGTAGTATTGCCAGATCATATTTTTTGTTTTTGAGAAACCTCCATTCTGTATCATTATGTAATGCCATTCTTTGTCTCTTAACACAGCCTTTGTTTTAAAATATATTTTGTCTGATAGCTACCCCAGCTTTCTTTTGGTTTCCATTTGCATGGAACATCTTTTTCCATATCGTTACCTTCAGTCTGTGTGTGTGCTTATATCTAAAGTGAGTCTTGTGTGTTGCACATGGTCGGGTCTTGTTTTTGTCATAGTTGTCGTTGTGTGTTTGTTTTTTAATCTATTCAGCCACTCTCTCCCTCTCCCCATGCCCACCCCCCCAAAATGAATAATTAAATAAATAAGAATTAAAAAAATACATGATTCTTTCTACTGGATTACACTTGGATTCAAGCTAAATGCTTTAACACTGGATGATTGTTACTTTTTCACATTTTTACATGGTAATATAATAAGTTTAAATTACCTTTTTATATTTACTTTTTTATGGTTCAAAACTAGATTGAGAAACAGGAAAAAATCATCAATTTTGGAAGTGAAAATAATATTAATTTTCATTTAAAAAGCTACACAAGCTTAGCAATGTTGAAAGCAAAAAGAGCATCCTATCATATTTACAAGAGGAAAACTTGGAGAAACTGCCAATTAATGACTACTCTTTGCTCTTTGGGGCATAAGACAAATGACTAACTGAAATCATGAGAATAACAGTCTAGTTCAGGGAGAAATAGATTCTATGGATTTGATTACCTGGGCATCATTCAAAGGACACCATATAATCTTAAAAAGAATATTCAGTCTGAAATTTTTAATAAATTGCTAAATGCCAGCTATGAGCAGGAATGAAAGTCTAAAGCTCCTGGAGATCACAGTTATAGGGGTTTTCCTCCAGGATCCGGACCAGGTTCTCCCAGAAAATGTAGGTAGCACCCTGAGAATGCAACTTGCCCCCACCCAGTACTTGTGGATGGGGGAAACACTGGCCCCTGCAAGACTCCACTCTTACCCATTTCCCCTATCTCCATAAGAATCAAGAGCCTTAACCTGCAGAGGAAGAGCAACATAAAGAGGAGTCTAGGTTTAAGGGGGAGTGGGGGGTGGGAGGGAACCTCTTGCAGTTAGGGGAGGAGAACAGAGGAAAAAACAGCTCTACTCCTGCGTAATGGCAGCAAGAATGATAGGCTCCTTTTACTGTTCAAGGAAGGACAGAAAGATTGTGACGTTCACACTCCTCAAACCCAGTATCACATGCTTGCCTAAGACTGTGACTTAATCAGAACTTCAGAGAATGCTAATTCATACCACCAGCACCCCCATGCTGCAAGTGCCAAGGAGAATCACAAGAGAAGGAGGCTCTTTGAGAGCTGCCAAACAGTAAGATCTAAAGCCCAGAAAGAAGCAGACACTGAGAAACACTTCTGCAAAGTATCTCACTCTCCAGCACAAGTTATTTTCAGAAGGAATTGAAGACTGTGGTGCACTAGAGGGAACAAATACAACAGAATTTAACCAAGCTCAAATTCTGATTTAACACCAAAAGCCTGGGAGTAGAAAAGACATGCTCATCTCTAATTATTACAAAACAAAACAAAACAAAAAACACCAAAAACTTATTATCTACCATCCTACATAAAATGTCTCATTTTCACACACAAAAAAAACTTAAAGCATATAGAAAGACAAGGACATTTTCACAAAAACTTAAAGGATACAAAAAGGCAAGGAAAAAACACAGTCTGATAAGGCCAAGCCATCACAAGAAGGTCAGATACGATAAATATGTTTTAATTATGATACAAGGAATTTAAAACAAGTATGACCATATTTGTTAATATGATACTATAATAATGTATGATATGTAAAAAT
>NW_028046578.1:0-427 GCF_054177405.1 Leptonychotes weddellii
CAGTGGTCCCCCCCCACCGTGTGTCCATCCTTGAGCGACTGTAAGCAGTGCCCTCCATCCCCCCGTGTGCCCAGCCGTGAGCATCTGTAAGCAATGTCCCCCCCTCCGTGTGCCCAGCCATGAGCATCTGTGAGAAACACAGAAACACAGCCACTCCCCCCCGGCGGGGGGGGGAGTGGCTGCTAGGAGCAGCCTGCTAGAGAGCCATCTGGGAGCAGACTGCTAGAGTGCCATCTCCAATCCCTCCTGACCCTACGGTTCGTCCTCTCTGTTCATAATTGATTAGAAAGCTTCATCTGGCTGAAGAGATTCAGGCGAATTAACTTTAAACTTAAGTGGCAGAGCGTTTCGCTGATTCTTCACAGAAAGCCTTATGGAGTTGATGCCTCTAAGGCTCCTTGTGAGCAGGAATTTCACACCAAGCTCC
>NW_028046579.1:0-427 GCF_054177405.1 Leptonychotes weddellii
AAATTGAGGGAAAATCACCTCAACATTCTAATCAATTTCTATACTTCACAACAGCATTATGTGTTTCAAGAACAGTAACTTTTTTTTTTTAAATGGATTTTTTTTTTTTTTAAGATTTTATTTATTTATTTGAGAGAGAGAGAATGAGAGAGAGCAAGCACATGAGAGGGGGGAGGGTCAGAGGGAGAAGCAGACTCCCTGCCAAGCAGGGAGCCCGATGCGGGACTTGATCCAGGGACTCCAGGATCATGACCTGAGCCGAAGGCAGTCGCTTAACCAACTGAGCCACCCAGGCGCCCCAAGAACAGTAACTTTATAAAGTCCCTTTCTTTCACATGCTGAATCCTTATAAAATGGACTCACTTAGGAAATCTAGCAGTATAATATAGTAATAAGATAAAAACAAAATATTTCTGAATGCTATAAG
>NW_028046580.1:0-427 GCF_054177405.1 Leptonychotes weddellii
TTAGTATATAAATATCCTTCCCATATACCGCAGGTGTTTTTCAAATTACTGTTTCTGTGCTATATCTCAGCAGAGCTATTTGTTGTGTGGTCTTTGTTAAGGGTGGGGACTCCAAATTTATATTTTTATATGTTGATATCCAGTTGTCCAGTACCATTGGTTGGAAGACTACTCTTTCCCTATCAAATTGTCTTCATCCCTTTTGTTGAAGATCAGTTGACCATTAACGTATGGGTTTATTTCTGGACTCTTAATTCTATTCTATTGATCTATTCCATTGATCTGTGTATCTCAGTGCCTTATCACTCTGTCTGGATTACTTTAGCTTTGTAGTAAGTTTTGAAATCAGAGTGTATGAATCTACCAACTTTGTTCTATTTCAAGATAATTTTTGCTATTTTTAGTCTATAGCATTTCTATATGAATT
>NW_028046581.1:0-427 GCF_054177405.1 Leptonychotes weddellii
AAACTGGCATTTAAATAAAAACTTTAAAAAAAGACCATATTTGAGTAATAAAAAATACCTCAATAAATTCAAAAGGTTCAGATAAAACTAATATTTTCTCTGGCCATAATGCATTTGAATTAAAAATAAATAACAGAAAAATACCTGGATTATTTCCAAGTGTTTTCAAAGCTAAATAACACTGATCTCAACAATGCATAGATAAAAGAGGAAATCAAAAGGGAAAATAGAAAGTATTTTGAACAAAATGAAATAAAAACATAATGTCTCATTCAACCAAAGCAGAGTTGAAAGGGAAATTTATTAAACTAGAATTCCTAAAACAGAAAAGAAGACTGGTATCACATCAATGATTTAAGCTTCTATCTTTTTTCAAAAAATTTTTTAAATTAATTAATTAATTAATTATTTTAAGCTTCTATCTTAA
>NW_028046582.1:0-427 GCF_054177405.1 Leptonychotes weddellii
AGTATGTGTCCTCATGGAGGCCATTGGTGGCCTTAGTGGGTGCTGTGCGGTGGAATGATGACAAAACCCAGACTAGGGTGGGCTAAAGAATGGGGCCGAGGAGGGTGGAGACAGTCAGTATAGATAAAACTTTCTTTAAAGTGATGTGATGGGGAGGAGGGAGATGGGACAGTACCTGCAGAGATGTGGGGCTTTTATTATTATTTTTTTTTGATGATGTAACATCTTTTTTTTTTTTAAAGATTTTATTTATTTATTTGAGACAGAGAGAATGAGAGAGAGAGAGCACATGAGAGTGGGGAGGGCCAGAGGCAGAAGCAGGCTCCCTGCCGAGCAGGGAGCCCGATGCGGGACTCGATCCCGGGACTCCAGGATCATGACCTGAGCCGAAGGCAGTCGCCCAACCAACTGAGCCACCCAGGCGCCC
>NW_028046583.1:0-427 GCF_054177405.1 Leptonychotes weddellii
AGCCAAGAAGCAAGGATATTAGCAAACTGATGGCAAGTATGCCCTGCACTTTGATTTATATTCTGAGATACAATCTGCCCATGAAAAATCAACCATGGAGCAGTAATACCAACAGCACTTAGAGGGCAGTGAGTGCTTCGAGAACAAGTGGGCAAACAAAAACAGCAGCCTGAGAACAGTGGATTTAGTTTCAGTTGCCATAGTCATCCCAAGCCATCACATAGTCATCCCAAGCCATCACACCTGCCGAAAGCTTTTCACACCATCCACCTGAAGGGCATGCATACAGCCTCTCCTGTGTTTGCATGTGGGTATTTTCTCCAAACCCAACATTTTATAAGTAATTTTATCTAATATGACTATTTCCTTGATAATAGCATTCATCATACTCAAGGGGATAAAACTCTAAAAATAAGTTGGCAAAAAA
>NW_028046584.1:0-427 GCF_054177405.1 Leptonychotes weddellii
AGAGCCTGCTGTCTCAGAGGAAAAACAGGCCCAGCAGGCCAGGTGTCTTGCCCAGGACAGTGGGAGGGACAGCGTGACAGTCCAGACCCACCAACTCTGAGCCAGTGTTCTCGAGCCCCACACCCGCAGCTCTCCCTGCTCCACCAGGCAGAGCTGATCCGGCCCCACTTCATTCTCTCCCCTGGTGTCCAGTGGGCCCGTCATCTCAGAGAGAGGAAGCCATCCAGGAGAGAAATTGTCTCCTGAGAAAGAACCCCTCTCTGCCGACCCAAATCTGAACTCATTCTCGGTATAGCAAGCAGCCTCGTTTACCAAACCCAGGCTACGTGGAAGTCACTGGACAGCTTTTGGGATTCCCATCCCCACACAGCCCAGAAAAAGAGAGGGCAGCCCCACTTTCCAGATGGAAAAAGACGGCCTGGGTGGG
>NW_028046585.1:0-427 GCF_054177405.1 Leptonychotes weddellii
TATAATAAAAATTGGGTAAGAAAAAAACTTAAGGGGGCGCCTGGGTGGCTCAGTCATTAAGCGTCTGCCTTCGGCTCGGGTCATGATCCCAGCATCCCGGGATCGAGCCCCGCATCGGGCTCTCTGCTCCGCGGGAAGCCTGCTTCTCCCTCTCCCTCTCCCCCTCCCCCTGCTTGTGTTCCTGCTCTCGCTATCTCTTTCTCTGTCAAATAAATAAATAAAATCTTTAAAAAAAAAGAAAAAGAAAAAAACTTAAGGAAAAAACCATTTGACTAAAGAACAAGTAAGAAATACAGTAGTATTTGGTCAGTATTGTGGAAGTTTCAGTAATCCATTTGTTATGCAACAAACCATCCCAATACTTAGTATCTTAAACAATAATTATATAATTGCCTATGATTCCATGAATTGTCTAGGCAGGCCTCAG
>NW_028046586.1:0-427 GCF_054177405.1 Leptonychotes weddellii
TATAATTGTTTGTATTTCTTTGGTGTTGGTTGTGATCTCTCCTCTTTCATTCATGATTTTGTTGATTTGGGTCATTTCTCTTCTCTTTTTGATAAGTCTGGCCAGGGGTTTATCAATCTTGTTAATTCTTTCAAAGAACCAGCTCCTAGTTTCGTTGATTTGTTCTGCTTATTAAGTTTTGATGAGGAACGTTCTGAGTAGAACCTGCATTATATGTTTCCTTGATAGTATCTTTTCTACTGCATTCTCACTGCTGTCATCATAAGATGCTTATCACCTCAAGTGTTGGGTTCGATTTGAATGTTGATACTATTTGGGCTAGAGCATCAGGCTTTCCCTTAGCTGGTCTATTTCTCCCCCTAATATGAGAGTCTTCCTCTTACAGATGAGCTCAAGAACCTAGGGTGGCTTCCCAACATGAAGCTCT
>NW_028046587.1:0-427 GCF_054177405.1 Leptonychotes weddellii
AATCGGAGGGGTAGACGAATCATGAGAGATGATGGACTCTGAAAAACAAACTGAGGGTTCTAGAGGGGAGGGGTGTGGGAGGATGGGTTAGCCTGGTGGTGGGTATTGAGGAGGGCACATTCTGCATGGAGCACTGGGTGTTATGCACAAACAATGAATCATGGAACACTTCATCTAAAACTAATGATGTAATGTATGGGGATTAACATAAGAATAAATAAATAAATAAATAAATAAATAAATAAATAAATAAATAAAATAGGAAAAAAAAAAAAAGAATCTGTTCTCCTTGTAACAGGACACAGTTGGAAACACTGGTTGCATTACCAAGGCCTTGATCGGAATATCCTATTTGAGAGAGGCATGCATAGATTCAGGTATGACCAGACAGCTTTAAGGAACTAAAGTTGACTTGAAAGGGCCAATT
>NW_028046588.1:0-9292 GCF_054177405.1 Leptonychotes weddellii
CTCCCCCGGGATGTGGCCGTAGCGCTCCTCCATCCAGTCGTTCAGGTGGTAGTTCCGCCACGGGATCCTGCTGGCCGTGGCGCCGTGCAGGACCGGGAGGCTGATTCGGAAGATGGGGGCCAGCGTGCTGTGCATCTCGGCCGGGATGAAGGCCGGCCGCCCGTTCATCTTGGCCAGGGCGTACAGGGTGGCGTACTCCATCTGGTTCCCCAGGCGGCCGATGGCATTGATCGTCCACATGCCCCTGGGCGGCTGGCTCGTGGGGGTGTTCCGTCCTCGCCAAAACCAGCGTCTCGAAGTCCCATGTGGGGCGAATCTTCGATAGCCGCTGCTGAAGGTGAAATATGGTGGAAGCCGTGAAGACAAAGAGGATGAAGTGGGCCATGGGGAAGAAGAAGGGCGCCTGACTGCTGAGCATGGCTGTCAGGGAAGGCAGAGCAGGGCACGTTAGCTCGGGGGCGGGGATGGAGGCCCCGGGGTGGTGCGTGAATGTGCAAACATCATGTGGGTGTATGTGCAGGTGGCTTTGCTGTGTCTGTGTCTCAAGGGGTGTGAATACTCAGGTCCATGTATGGAGGTATGTCTCCAGAGTGTGTG
This sequence comes from Leptonychotes weddellii, assembly GCF_054177405.1. NCBI lineage: Eukaryota > Metazoa > Chordata > Mammalia > Carnivora > Phocidae > Leptonychotes > Leptonychotes weddellii. Next base: position 598 of record NW_028046588.1, read on the forward strand.
ATGGGAGTGTGTTTACACTGAGTTCATTTATTCCTATTTACATGTGTAGATACGAGTACACGGTGTGTATTGACACACGACATGTGCATTGTATGAGTGTGTGTGTGTGTGTGTGCATGCATACGGGTATCTATACATTGTATACATATATGGGTGTTTGTGAATTTGTGTACAAATAATGGACATGTGTACATTGTATCATATCAATGTATATATATCGTGTACATATATGGTGTGTACTCTAGATACAGTGTGGATATATATACACACATACACATTATGTATATATACATTATATGTTTAAATAAGGGTGTTTATAGCCTGAATATACATACATGGGTGTCTACAGATAGGGGGTACAAGTGTATAAACCTACCATTTACTGGGGATCCAGTTCCTAGAGATGTCCACCTCTGCATGCCCTACCTATCTATATTCTCTCTGAAGGGAAATTGCCAAACCCATCCCAAATTCAACCATTTGGCCTGCCTATCCTCCCGGCCACAGCCAACTGAATGCAAGATAAACACCAGGTTCCACGGTGGCTTTGCCATTTATTGGTCATGACAGGTTGTAGGCTGGCTCTGAAAGATGAGTTGGCCAATTCTCTTGTGAATATTTTTACTAAAAGGTCAGAAGGCAATTGATAACCTTCCCTGTGCAGGTGAGAGTTTGTTTTCTTCTCCCCTGGGTGTTGGGCACCCAGTTGAATTCAACAATTCAATCCAATTTTGACATTGTCTACCTGACTTAGTATCAGATCCAACAAGTTAAAGAGTTCAGTCCCACTTCATATACCAACTGCAAGTCCTGAGCCATTCATACTTCTTCTGACTGATAGGTTATAAATTGACCCCCTCCTTAGGTTTGATAAATTGCTAGAATGGCTCGCAATACTCAGGAAGGCACTTTACTTACATTTGCCAGTTTATTATGAAGGAGACAAATGAATAACCAGAAGAAGTACATAGGGTAAGATCCAGAAGGAGCTTCTGTCCCATGGACCACCTTCCTGGCTCATGGGTGTGTTTGCCAACTCAGAGGCTCTCTGAAACCCATTTAGGGCTTTTATGGAGGTTTCATTATGTAGACATGATTGATTAAATCATTGGTCACTGGTAATTAACTTAATCTTCAGTACTTCTCCCCTCCCTAGAGGTTGGGGGCTGGAGATGAAAGTTCCAATCTCTTCATTAAGCTTGGTTTTTCTGGTGACCAGATGCTGAAGCTATCTAGGGGCATATGAAGAGTCACCTCATCAGAGCAAAAGACACTCCTATCACCCTATCACTCAGGAAATGCCAAGGATTTTAGGAGCCATGTGCCGGAGCTAGGGACAAAGACCAAATATCACTGTAGGAGACTACAGCAGGTGATGCTGAGAGAGGAGGTGTTGGAGTGGCTGGGACATGTCAGATGCAGGCTGAAGCAGAGGCAGCCAGCAACGGAGAGACATCTGAAGACCTGTGCAGAGAGGTAAAGAGAACTGGCCAGGAAAACCCAGAGAAAATCCCCTTGTATTTGAACAAGTATACAACCTGTTCTTTTCAACTCTAGATACAACAGGAATTAGTTCTAGGAGTGGGGTGGTTGCACTGGACAGACCTTCTGAGAACACATGGGATTTACTGTGGTATCATAGGAGGTAGGGGCATTCCCCATCCCAGGCCATACAACTTGGGCCAGTGATTTACAGAGCAAAGCAATTAATTAAGCTCCCTCCTGGGACCCCTTGGAACAAAGTAAAGGCCCCAGAAGGATAGGGTTTGAAGATATGGTTGTTGAGCTCAAGCCAAACAGTTGACAGTGAAAGAAAGCAGGGAATGAATTGGTGCTGACTCCCAATTATGTGTCTAGAAGCCAGTAAAGGACAAGCAGAGCAAGCATTGTTTAGGATGATCACAGTTAACGCTTTATTGTTGCTAAAGACTGCATCCAGGAATGATTGATGGGCTTTGTCGTTCCGCAGTCTAGGCTGGAACAACACCTGCACCATGCTGCCACAGTAAAAGTCCAGGTTTGGCCACTGATCAACTTTGGAATCGGAATAATGGGAATGGGGATATGTGGGAGGAGTCAAAAGAATGAGACCCTTCTGCTTCCCCAGCTCTTTCCAAGACTTTCCTCCTCCTTCCCTGTGCATGTGAGGTTCCCACCCATTCTTTTTAAAACTCTTCCTCATAAGCAGGCTTTAATCAAAGCATATCCTGGAGGTCCTGCACAAAGGTAGATTCGAGATGAAAGTCTTCTGGTTGACTTGGTCCATGGTTTGGGTTCCTGGTAAAAGTACTGGACCAAGTGGCCATTAAGAAGAGAACACTGGGGCTAAACCAAGCAAGGTGTGACCTGGTTGAACCTGGGAAGCTGCCAGAAGCTATGCAGGTATGGTCCTTAATGATTAATTATGGCTGATAAAAGTTGGCACAGGACCTAATTAAGCAATATCCCTGTTTCTAAGTCACTGCCATCCTCATAGCCTATTAAGATTACATGCATTGGGCGCCTGGGTGGCTCAGTTGGTTAAGCGACTGCCTTCGGCTCAGGTCATGATCCTGGAGTCCCGGGATCAAGTCCCGCATCGGGCTCCCTGCTCAGCGGGGAGTCTGCTTCTCCCTCTGACCCTCCCCCCTCATGTGCTCTCTCTCTCTCATTCTCTCTCTCAAATAAATAATAAAATCTTTAAAAAAAAAGATTACATGCATTATTTTTCTTTTGTTCAAGATTTTATTTATTTGAGAGAGAGAGAGAGACAGACAGAGATAGCGACAGAGAGCATGAGTGGGGAGGAGAGGGAGAAGCAGCTGAGCAGGGAGCCTGATGCGGGGACTCGATCCCAGGACCCTGAGACTGTGACGTGAACCCAAGGCAGGCACTTAATCGACTGAGCCACCCAGGCGCTCTGCATTATTTTTCTAGAAGAAACTCAGGTTCGTCCACTAGATGCCTGGATTTGAGTTAAACCAACTCAGGTGGGGGTCTGGGCCCCTTGGGTCATCACCAGATGTTGAGCCTAACCCGAAATGAACTCCTGGGAGGTACAATCTCCTCTCGCCCCATTCATCTTGAATGAAAGGAGCCAGAGAATCTGGACTTGCTGAATAAAGTTCACTTCACAACTCAGCTGATGCTCAGGAGAGTCTCAATCTTACTGGTCAAAAGTTCCAGATCAGGGGCGCCTGGGTGGCTCAGTCGGTTAAGCATCTGCCTTCGGCTCAGGTCATGATCCCAGGGTCCTGGGATCGAGCCCCGCATCGGGCTCCCTGCTTAGCAGGAAGCCTGCTTCTCTCTGTCCCACTTCCCCTGCTCGTGTTCCCTCTCTCTCTCTTTCTCTCTGTCAAATAAATAAATAAAATCTTAAAAAAAAAAGGAATTAATTTCATTCAGAGGTTGTGAATTCTGGGACCAACCAAGGTAGCCCCATACCATCAGATGTAGATATGGTAGACCAAGCTGACTTCGGGGATTGTCCCTCTGAAGAGTGGGTGAGTATGTGCAATTCTACTTGCCCTGGTGAATGTTTGATTTTTTTTTTAAATGGTGTTGAGGGTATGGGATAAAGCATATGATGTGTGACGGCAACCAAGGTATAGATTGTATTAAGGTTACTACATTTTAGGGCGCCTGGGTGGCTCAGTCAGTTAAGCGACTGCCCTCGGCTCAGGTCATGATCCTGGAGTCCTGGGATCGAGTCCCGCATCGGGCTCCCTGCTCGGCGGGGAGTCTGCTTCTCCCTCTGACCCTCCCCCCTCTCATGCTCTCTCTCTCTCTCTCAAATAAATAAATAAAATCTTAAAAAAAAAAAGGCCCTACATTTTTGCTCACCCAACCCATAGACCTTGTGTGTTATGTGTTGGATTGTGTCTTTCTGCCAAAGGTATACTGGAATCCTAACTCCTGTTACTGCAGAATATGACCTTATTTGAGACAGGGTCTTTACAGAAGTGACCGAGTTAAAACGAGGTCATCCTAAGGTGGACTCTAATCCAACAGGACTGGTGTCTTTATAAAAAAACAAAACTAAACTAAACTAAAACACAGCCCATGGTGTATCGTATGATATTGGTCCAAGGCTGGCCTCTTTATTGCCAGCTCATGATGTGTGCGCATGGGTGGTGTGGCTCAAGAGACTCATCTGTATCAAGCAGATTCTCTCCCTCGCGAATGTGAAGTCAGACGCACAGAGAGGGTGGCCGGTTGGTGGTGGGGCTGGTGGCTAAAGGGCCTATTAGGGCCACGTGCAGCCATGTTGAGCCATATCTAAGATGGACCAGGGAAATCCATAAGCACATTGAATTCGATCCTGAGAATAAAAAGGAAGAGGATCCTGAGGGAGAAATGGAAAGTATGACTGGGACCCTGATGGTTTCCTGGTTCCTGTCTCCTCAAGGCCACTTGTGCTTACATTCATGTCCAGGTCCCAACACGATTCCTCAAGACCCCGCCCCCGATGCTGGGTAGAAGGAACTGTCTGGAGACTGGGAAGCAGGAGGAAGCTGGGGAAAGGAGGGGCCACCCCAGGTAGGAGGAGGGAGAACTCCCCCCGGAGTGGCCTCGTGCCTTCTTCCCACTTCTTCTGGGTGTTTCTCTCTTCCTTTCACCAACTAGATTGTGAGCCTTCGAAGGGCAAGGAGTCGACTTAGCTCCTCTGTCTAGTTCTGAATTTGCCAAGAACAGGACGTGGGACAACAGGGGCCAAGGGAAATGCTTGTGGGAAGGCAGAAGGATGGAGGGAAGGAAGGAAGGGAGGGAGGAAGGGGGGAAGGAGAGAGGAGAGAAATGGAAAAAGAGACAGGAAAAGAGAAAGAGAGGGAACTAGACCGAGAGGAACACAGGGACAGAGCCAGAGAGAGAGAGAGCAGGAAGAGAGATAGACAAGGAGAGATGGAGACACAGAGAGAAAGATGGAGACAGGGAAAGAGAGAGGGAGAAAGAAAGAGAGACGGGGAGAAAGAAAGAGAGACAGGAACAGAAAAACCACAAGAGAGACAGAGAGAGTGAGAGACGGAAAGAGAGGGAGAGAGAAATAAGGCAGATGGGGCGGATCTGCCCGCACTCAGTCCAGCTCTGGCCCCTGTTCTGTCCCAATTCTGTGTCTCCAAGTGAGTCTCTGTCCGGATCATTCAGTCCCAGTCTCCTGATCACACACACAGCTCCGTGAAGGAAGGGACAGCGTTGGTCTTATTCCCTCTGTATCCCCGGCAGCCCACAGCCAACGGGGCTCGACACATAGTAGGTGCTCAAGAAATGTATGCAGAAGGAATGTGGGTCTGTCTCCACCTGTCAAGACCCAGTCGGGCTCCATCTGTTGCTTTTCCTCCTTGCAGCAAGTGTCTGCCAACATCTCCCTGCCTTGAGTTCCTCTCTCTCTCTCTTTTTTTTTTTTTGGTTTTTGAATCCATTTCCCGGCACCAAGTAGGTAAAGAGATGAATACTGGAAGGACGACCTTCACAATCAAACCTCTTAATTTCTGGGCTAGCCCTGAATATCCCCTTGAAATATGTTTACAGCAGACAGAAAGACAAGAAGGCTAGTTTTGTTTGGGTAAAAAGGAAGACAGAATGTTCTAGAACAGCATCTCTCAGCTTCCTTGGTGGTTTCCTGCTTCCTCCCTCGGGAAGAGGGAGGGTCCACTGTTGAGAGGCCTAAGGGAAGCACCTGCAGACCTTGACCCCCTGTCCTTGAGCAAGGCTGTGGGGAGAGGAAGGAGGGAGGCTTACAGGGTGAAGGGAACCCAGTGTCTGGGAGTGGGGCGTGGATCTGGAGAGAAGCTCAGGGGAGTGCGGTCATTAGCCTCATGTTGGCTATGTGACTTTGACCAAGGGCCTTTACTTCTCAGTGTTGTCATCCAAAAACTGGGGATAATAATATTTCTCCTCAGGGCTGTGTGAGCACAACATGGGTTAGGAAATCTGAACTGAATGCTTAAGAGTGTGGGCCAATCCTGCAGGTCAGTGCAAACACGCCCATTGAAAGCAAAGGCAAAGTAAGTCTCAGGGACTAGTCAGAGAGGGGTCTAGGGGGCAAGCCTGGGGAAAGGCCAGGGCTGGGGCGTGGAGCTGGGCACAGGGAGATTTGGGGAAATGCCAACAGCCAACCAGCCAACCGCTGGGAGTCTGCATGAAAAGCAGACTTGGGGCAAGTGGGAGGAGTCTGCCTTCCCCCTAGTCCTGGAGAGCAGAAAGTCCACCTCCTTATCTGTCCTCAATCCCTGCAGCGGCATCAGGCACTTCAGGCCAGCCCAGGAGGGAGGGGCAAGAGGAGGGGTCAAGGGGCGCCTGGGTGGCTCAGTCGGTTTGGCTCAGATCATGATCCCCGGGTCCTGGGATGGAGCCCTGCGTCTGACTCTCTGCTCAGTGCTGAGGCTGCTTCTCCCTCTCCCTCTGCCCCTCCGCTCTAGCTCCTGCTCACTCTCTTGCTCTCTATCTCAAATAAAAAAAAAAAAAAAAGAGGAAGGGTCAAGCGCCCTTCCTCCATCCGGGTCCCCCGGCGGCCGTCCCTTGGGCGATCGCAGCAGGAGGATTGGAGAATAGAAAGAGGTCCCAACTTTGAAGGAGGAGCCCAGCCTGCAGGTCCCTCAGAAAAATGGGGCCACCAGTATCTGCCCATAATTACTTTTAAACTCTCTCGGTCTCATATGCCAGGCTGAGCCTCGTCCTCTCTGTCCTCTCCCCTCTGGAGCCTGGCCCCAGGCGTCTCGCTCCCCCTCCCCCTCCCCGCCCCGTCCCCACCCCCAGAGCTGGCCTGGCCCCCTCCTCAGCTCACAGCCCTCCCAGGGCTTCCCATCCCCCACCCAGCCAGGTTTTGCTACCAAGAAATAACTCCCTCTCCCACGTCCCCAGGCCCAGTGGTCACACTCTTGATTTGCATGTTTTCCGCTCGGAAAACCCCTCCTTAGCCCTTCCCAGCCTCTCGCCCAGGTAATCCCAGATCACCCAGTGCAGTCCCCTCCCTACCGCTCTGGGCATTGCAGGTTTGTCCTATCCTTCCCATCGCCCGGAATTCACAGTGTAAGCGCGGCTCTGGGGAAGGGCTTGGGACACAGATGTGAGGCCACCACTTTGATGTCCCCAACTTGATTCCCAGGACGGGAACGGAAGGGGTGACTGGGAGCCAGGGATCCCTGGGGCCATGGTGGGCCGGGGGGTGGGGGCGGCGGCTCGGGGGCTCTGAGGACCCCGGGGTCCTGTGGTTGGGTCCTGCGTCCGTCCCCGGGGGTGGGGGAGCAGACCCCGAGAAGCGACCAGGAAACTTTAGTACTGCAGGCTCGTCCCCGGCCTCTGGTCGGCACAGTGATTCTCAAGTAGGTTCCAGGAAACGGGTGAAGGGAGGGAAGGAGTTGGAAGCCTGGGGCGGGGGAGGGGCGAGTGGGGGTGATGGAGGAGGGTGGGGGTTCAGGTATCAGATCAGTTAGGAGGGAAGGTGAGGGGAGCCGAGTGAGGCGGCGTCTGGGGGGCTGGAGGCAGAGGACGGGGACGCCTGGGCTGTGAGGGATGGACCCTCTGCCTCCGGAGACTCGGGGGTGAGGGCATCCCAGAGGAGATCCCTGAGTTCAAGTGTGTCCCCGCTCCTGCCCCGTGCGCGCGCGTGCGAATGTATGTGCGCGCTCTCGCCCGCGTGCTGCGGGTAGGGGAGAGCCCCCCCGCGCCGTCTCTCACCTGGTTCTGGCTGCAGGAATCCGGGGAGCCGCCGACGTGGTTGCTCAGCGAGCAGATCAGGGTGCTCCCTCCCCTGAGGTCGACTCCTTACTCAGAAATCTGAACTTCCAGCACTCTGTCCGGAAAACTCCGCCCAGGATCTACCTGGCCTTCCAGAGCCGTAGGGGAGCGGGGCGGCTGGGCCTGGGGAGCCAGGTGTGCCCGGAGCCCGGCCTCCTCCCTCCCCACGTGACTGCTGGGAAGCTGGCCAGGAAGACCGACCCGAGGAGGAGGAGGAGGAAGAGGAGGAGGAGGAGAAGAAGGAGGAGGAGGAGGAGGAGGATCGCGTCCCGCGGGGCCAGGCTCTTCCCGATTCAGTCCTCTCAGGGTCCTGCTTTTATTTATTTTGGCAACACCGGTAGCATTTACGTGGTCTATCAATCTCATTCCATCCTCACAATTCGGGGAGGTCGACCCTCTCAGCAGCGCTACGGTGCAGAGGGGGATACCGAGGCACAGACAGGTGAAGTAACTTGCTCAAGGGCACACAGCTAGGCAGTCAGAGAAGCTAGAATTCGAAACCAGGCAGGCCAGAATCTTGGAAAACACCTGGCGAATACCAACTCTTCTCCCTTTCCCTTCTTTGAAAAAACGAGAATCCCCTAATAGTACGTCAGCCGGCCAGGCTATGCGGGTCTACCGCTGCCAAAACTCAAATGCAAGATCGACGAGGAATTTTGCGGGGGAGGGATGAAGCGGGCACCTCCAGAGCCCCCAACATTCCTAACGCTGAAAGAGGGACGAGCAGCCCCTCCCGGCCCCTCCCGGCGCCTCAGTGAGGCGACAGGAGGCTTGCTGCACCGTCTCTAAATCTCACACTCGGGGCGCCTGGGTGGGTCAATTGGTTAAGCGACTGCCTTTGGCTCAGGTCATGATCCTGGAGTCCCGGGATCGAGTCCCGCATCGGGCTCCCTGCTCGGCGGGGAGTCTGCTTCTCCCTCTGACCCTCCTCCCTCTCGTGCTCTCTGTCTCTCATTCTCTCTCTCTCAAATAAATAAAT
>NW_028046589.1:0-427 GCF_054177405.1 Leptonychotes weddellii
ATCCATGATTCTGGGAATGTAAATAAGTGGCCCACTCATGATATTTTTAAGGCATTTCTAGTCGTTTTGCCTGCAGGAGATACATACACATATTCCCCAATGTTTTTTCATATGTCTTAACTTCTTTTTTTTTTTTACAATTTTTTCCCTTATTTTATTTTATTTTTATTTTTATTTTTTTTTACTTTTTAAATTGTATTATGTTATGTTAGTCACCATAAAATACATCATTAGTTTTTGATGTAGTGTTCCATGACCCATTGTTTTCGTATAACACCCAGTGCTCCATGCAGAACGTGCCCTCCTTAATACCCATCACCAGGCTAACCCATCCCCCCACCCCCCTCCCCTCTAGAACCCTGTTTGTTTCTCAGAGTCCATAGTCTCTCATGGTTCATCTCTCCCTCCAATTTGCCCCCCCTTCATT
>NW_028046590.1:0-427 GCF_054177405.1 Leptonychotes weddellii
CATGTTGGGTGGAGAGATTACTTAAGAAAAATAGTAATAGGGGCGCCTGGGTGGCTCAGTCGTTAAGCGTCTGCCTTCGGCTCAGGTCATGATCCCAAGGTCCTGGGATCAAGCCCTGCATCAGGCTCCCTGCTCAGCGGGAAGCCTGCTTCTCCCTCTCCCTCTCCCTCCCCCTCTGCTTGTGTTCCCTCTTTCACTGTGTCTCTCTCTGTCAAATAAACAAACAAAATCTTTTAAAAAAAAAAGAAAAATAGTAATAAAATAAAAAAATAATAAAAAGATTTTTTAAAAAAAGGAAATGACCAATTTGACTGTCTGGCCGGAGGCTTTAGTTTGGAAAATTTCCCCTTAAACCCACAAGGAAATTAAAAAAAAAAAAAAAAGGCATTTTGAAACTAAATTAAGAGAGAAAGGTAAAAAGAGATAG
>NW_028046591.1:0-427 GCF_054177405.1 Leptonychotes weddellii
TCTCTCTCTCTCTCTCTCCCCCTCAGATAGATAAATAAAATCTTTAAAAAAAAAAAAAGTATAAAAACAGGGGCGCCTGGGTGGCTCGGTTGGTTAAGTGTCCACCTCTTGATTTCCACTCAGGTCTTGATCTCAGCATTGTGGGATGGAGCCCCCTGTCAGGCTCCATGCTCAGCAGGGAGCTTGCTTGAGATGCTCTCTCTCCTCCCTCTGCCCCTCCCCCTGCTTGCTTTCTCTCTCCTCTAAAATAAATAGATAAATCTTTAAAAAATAAAGTCTAAAAACAGCTAAAATTAAACTGCATTGCTTAGAGATGTAGACGAGAGTGGTTAAGCTTGGAAACAAGGAAATGATTGTCAGAAAAGTGAAGATGCTGGCGACCTGGCAGAATGGAGGTTGTCTTCATCAGGGAGGACACTTGGAGAAT
>NW_028046592.1:0-427 GCF_054177405.1 Leptonychotes weddellii
AGAGCCTGCTGTCTCAGAGGAAAAACAGGCCCAGCAGGCCAGGTGTCTTGCCCAGGACAGTGGGAGGGACAGCGTGACAGTCCAGACCCACCAACTCTGAGCCAGTGTTCTCGAGCCCCACACCCGCAGCTCTCCCTGCTCCACCAGGCAGAGCTGATCCGGCCCCACTTCATTCTCTCCCCTGGTGTCCAGTGGGCCCATCATCTCAGAGAGAGGAAGCCATCCAGGAGAGAAACTGTCTCCTGAGAAAGAACCCCTCTCTGCCGACCCAAATCTGAACTCATTCTCGGTATAGCAAGCAGCCTCGTTTACCAAACCCAGGCTACGTGGAAGTCACTGGACAGCTTTTGGGATTCCCATCCCCACACAGCCCAGAAAAAGAGAGGGCAGCCCCACTTTCCAGATGGAAAAAGACGGCCTGGGTGGG
>NW_028046593.1:0-427 GCF_054177405.1 Leptonychotes weddellii
GAGGGAGGGTATGGGCCATGTCGAGGATTGACGGACAGGGCCGAATGGTGACGGGGAGAGCCGAGTGGTGGAGGAGAGGCCGAGGGAGGACGTGTGCAGTGTCGAGGATTGACGGAACGGGCCGAATGCTGACGGAGAGGGCCGAGTCGTGACGGGAGGATTGAGGGAGGGTATGGGCCATGTCGAGGATTGACGGACCGGGCCGAATGGTGACGGGGAGGGCCGAGTGGTGGTGGAGAGGGCCGAGGGAGGATGTGTGCAGTGTCGAGGATTGACGGAGCGGGCCGAATGGTGACGGGGAGGGCCGAGGGAGGACGAGTGCACTGTCGAAGATTGACGGACCGGGCCGAGTGTCTACCGAGAGGGCCTACGAGGGCTGAAGGAGACAGTGTTGACGGACACCAGGGAGTGCTGGCGGGAACAGCGG
>NW_028046594.1:0-427 GCF_054177405.1 Leptonychotes weddellii
GGCGCCTGGGTGGCTCAGTTGGTTAAGCGACTGCCTTCGGCTCAGGTCATGATCCTGGAGTCCCGGGATCGAGTCCCGCATCGGGCTCCCTGCTCGGCAGGGAGTCTGCTTCTCCCTCTGACCCTCCTCCCTCTCATGCTCTCTGTCTCTCATTCTCTGTCTCGCAAATAAATAAAATCTTAAAAAAAAAAAAAAAAAATTAAAAAAAAAATAAAAAAATAAAAAAAATAAAAAAAATAACAAATGATAGTTGAAATTCATTTTATGGGTTATACAACAGAGGAAACAGCGGAAATGGGAATTTTTTTGAAATAAAAGATCTGAAGAAAATACAGAGAATATAGAACAGAGAGACAGCTAGGAGATATGAAATAGACTTTAAGAGATGTGGAGGATAAAAAGATAAAATGTCACATATACCTAATTG
>NW_028046595.1:0-427 GCF_054177405.1 Leptonychotes weddellii
TTCATGGTGTCCTTTGAAGCACAAAATTTTATTTTTATTTTTTTGAAGATTTTTAAAAATTATTTGACAGAGAGAGAGACAGGAAGAGAGGGAACACAAGCAGGGGGAGTGGGAGAGGGAGAAGCCGGCCCCCCGCGGAGCAGGGAGCCTGATGCGGGGCTCGATCCCGGGACCCTGGGATCATGACCTGGGCCGAAGGCAGACGCTTAACGACTGAGCCACCCAGGTGCCCCTAAAATTTTAAATTTTAAATTTTGATGAAGTCCACTCTGCCAAGGAGTAGGTCCTCTGAAACCACACGCCCCCCAGAGATCCTCCCAAGGCCGCAGGGTGGGGGCCCCACGTGAGAATCCTGCGCCCCCCTGCTGGCTGCTGGTACTGATGGGAGGGGCATCTCTCAGGGTCTCTGGGCTGGAACTTAAGGTTA
>NW_028046596.1:0-427 GCF_054177405.1 Leptonychotes weddellii
AAATAAATAAATAAAATCTTTAAAAAAAAAAAAAAGAAAATACTTAAAGCTACAAATTTGAAAGACAGTTGGAGGTCATTTAGTTGAACCATGTAACCTATTTAATTCTTTGTACCATAACTCAGACAAGTAGTTTGAATATGCTTGAAAACTTCTAGAAGTTGAGAAGTTACTTTTATACAAAGAGATTTCCACTGTTAAATTCCTCTTATTAAAGTTTATTTGACCCATTGCTAACTAAGAGGTATTTTGGTTCATGAATGTGATAGAAGCAAAATTTTTGTCGAGAAAATCAAGAGTTCTTAACCTTTACCTTGTACCACTCACAGAAAACATTAGTTCAATGTTCATTTTGTTTGCTTGTTTGTTTTTGTCATTTGTCTAACTCTAACCACAACTAAAAATTCTGTTATTTTAGTCTGTTTTT
>NW_028046597.1:0-427 GCF_054177405.1 Leptonychotes weddellii
CTCACTTAACCCCTCTGCCAAAACCAAGTTCCATCTAAACATGGAAAATCTATTATTTCACTTTCAGGACAAAATCACTATTATTCTTAATCCATCAAACTCATTAACTTTTCAAGCAGGAAACCATTAAAATTATAATTTAAAATTTCAATTAAAAAAATCTTCCAGAGGGGCGCCTGGGTGGCTCAGTTGGTTAAGCATTTGCCTTCGGCTCAGGTCATGATCCCAGGGTCCTGGGATCGAGTCCCCAGTCGGGCTCCCTGCTCCGCGGGAAGCCTGCTTCTCCTTCTCCCACTCCCTCTGCTTGTGTTCCCTCTCTCACTGTGTCTCTCTCTGTCAAGTAAATAAATCTTTAGAAAAAAAGTATTCGTCTAATTAAAAAAGAAAGAAATGAATGACTCAAATATCCATGGTAAAAGTTAGAGAA
>NW_028046598.1:0-427 GCF_054177405.1 Leptonychotes weddellii
AGGTACACATTTCCATCTGAGTACCATCTTACCTGCACCCTACAAGTTTTGATATCATTCAATTTGAGTATTCTCTCATTTTTATTTTATTTTCTTCTTTGACCCATTAGTTATTTGGAAATGTCTCTGTCAGTTTGCATCAGAATTTTCAAAGTTAAGCTTTTAAACTGATTTCTAATTTAACTTACATTAGACAATATATTTTTTTTTGTTATTCTTTTTTTTTTATTATTCTTATGTTAATCCCCATACATTACATCATTAGTTTTAGATGAAGTGTTCCATGATTCATTGTTTGTGCATAACACCCAGTGCTCCATGCAGAATGTGCCCTCCTCAATACCCACCACCAGGCTAACCCATCCTCCCACCCCCCTCCCCTCCAGAACCCTGTTTGTTTTTCAGAGTCCATCGTCTCTCATGGTTC
>NW_028046599.1:0-9291 GCF_054177405.1 Leptonychotes weddellii
GGGGGTGGGAGGATGGGTTAGCCTGGTGGTGGGTATTGAGGAGGGCACATTCTGCCTGGAGCACTGGGTGTTATGCACAAACAATGAATCATGGAACACTTTATCTAAAACTAATGATGTAATGTATGGGGATTAACATAAGAATAAAAAAATAAATAAATAAATAAATAAAAAAAGAACACTTAACATGATATCTATCCTTAGTATATTTTTAAAGTGCACAATATTGTTGCTATCTACTAGTACAGAGATCTCTAGAACTTATTCATCTTGAATAACTGAAACTTTATACACATTGAACAATTCACCATTTTCCCATCTTCCCACAGCCTAACCCAAATGTCCATTGATAGATGAATGGATACAGGAAATGTGTTATATACATACAATGGAATAGTATTCAGCCTTTAAAAAGAAGGAAATCCTGTCATTTGCGACAAAATTGGTGAACCTAGTGACACTATGCTAACTGAAATAAGTCAGTCCCAGGACAAATATGGCATGATTCCATGTATATGAGGTATCTAAAATAGTCAAACTCATAGAAGCAGGAAATATATAGTAACATATTTTTTTCCAGAATATTATGAAGGATACATTATAGGGAGTCTAGATTATGCTGTCTTTTTAAAGAATGTTGAATTTTGTTCCAGTAGGCACTTAAATTACTGCCATGTATATAACAATATATGTTTATGTAACTATAACTGTAGTTAACAACACTGTGTTCCTGATTTGAAAGTTGCTAAGAGAGTAGACCTTAAAAGTTTTCTTCACAAGAAAAAAAGTGTGACTCTGTAAGGTGATGGGTGTTAACTAAACTTATTGTGGTAATCATTTTCCAATATATACATATATAAAATCATTATATTATATACCCAAAACTTATAAAATGTTACATGTCCATTATATCTCAATTAAACTTTAAAAAGTTTAAAAAAAAAAGATGACTACTGGATCATTTAAAGCCTCTCAGGCTTGGTTTTATTGCCTGTTTGGGTAGGATTCTTTAGAATTGTCTTTAACCCTAGAACATGGCCCTTACTCAAGGGTGTAGTTCTTACGGTCTTACCGGGTCTAAATTGAATGACCAAGGAGCTCAGTGTAGCTCCTCTGTTCTGGCTGGACTGGAACACCAGTGTGTCCTAAACTCACACTACCCAGTATCTATTCCATCTATTATACCTCTGCTGTCTCCACTCAGCTCTCCCGCCTCATGGAATCTACTCTCTACCAGGCCTCAGTTTGTCTGGACTTATGCATGCACAGTCAAGACTTTGGCCAAAGACCCACAGTGAAGCCCCACGTGGGTTGGGGCCTCCTTCTCTGCAGCTCCCTGCATTCTGGTACTCTGCTCCACACATGCCCCCCACAGTGGCACTTTAGTAGCTCTGAGCTCTGAACTTTGCTGCACCCTTCTTTCTTTGGACAATTCCTCCAGAAATTATTCCCGGGCAAAAAGCCAAGACAAACATGGGGCTTGACTCCTACAGTTTCCTTCTATAAAGGATTACAGTCTTGGGCTGCCTACTATCTAATCCCTAAAAAAAGTTGTTTGATGCAGTTTTTCCAGTTGTATTGTTGTTTATGGTGGGAAGCTATGTCTAGTACTAGTTACTCCATCATGCCTAGAAGCAGAAGTTGCTGTATTTATTTTAGTAATCTTTCAGACCCCATCAGAATATTGACATTCTTTTCCCCATAGTTAGTATCCAAACTAACTCATGAAGTTATAGATCTATTAAAAAGAGTCTATAAGTAAATATGTAGCAAGAATTATCTATTGACTGAATAAATAAAATTTCTTACCCTGTTTGTCAGGTTTCTCTACTATAAAGTTACTCTTTTTTCCCCCTTTTCATATTATACTTTCTGGAAGCTCACATTTACGGAGTGGGAGTCACCTCACTGGGAGCAGTCTATCTACATAAATTATTTAGAATTCTGCATGGGAGATTTGTCTTTTCTTCCCCATTTATTACTACCTCCAATCATTGGTGCTCAGTCAGGTATTAGTTACTCCTATTTAGGAGATACGTCATGTAGACAAAGCGGCATTAGGCATATACTCATATGTTGGTTTGAGTCCTAGCTCTCCCACATGATTGTTCTGTGATTTATGTAATTTCTTTCATATGTGAAATGGAAATAGCCATATTCACTCTATAGTGTGATACACTATATCATAAAGTTAAGGAAGAAATGTGGGAAGCACTTTAAAAAGAATCTTACATATTTGTCTACCTGAATCCCTTCTAGGTAATGAGGAAGTGGGATGGTTTAAAGAAATGGTATCTAAGAAAGGATAGTGAGAGCTACATACCAGAAAATATTCAGATAAAGAGTAACAGATTAAATTATTGAGATGTGTGCATGTGTGTGGGTATGTCTGGGTATGTGGGTGATGTCTGTAACAAACGTTTATACTATTAGAAAAATTTAGATCATTTATTCAATTCAATTTTTACTTTTCAAATTTTTGGCATTATCCACAATTGAAGCCAGATAGATAATTAGTCCTCTTCCTTCATTTAGTATCAACTATAAACTTGAAGATAATTATTAATTTATCCCTTAGTTCTGTCATCTGTAAGATAAAGCAAGTACTATTTCTTTTAACATTTCACCATATACTTTATATTGAAATTATTTAATAAATATTCCTAAAACACTTCCAAGTTTTATAAATCCCTCTATTTAAAGTCTGAAATTAGCATACTTTTCTCATAAAAGTCTAATAAAAAGAAGTTGTGTTCATTGAAAATAGTATATATAATTGGGATTTAAGGAAGACTGTCAGCAACTGAAATAAATTTTGTTCTGAGAAAAGAGAATTATTATCAGCCCAACAGTGTTGATCTATCTGTTTTGATTAAAATAGAAAATGGGATGCAAAATTAAGATGTTCTAAATTCTCTTTTTAAAGGACAATAAAATTTTTGAATAATTATATATCCCTGAGAGTTATCCTGGGAAAGAGAGAAAAACACATGACTAAACGGTAAAGAGACCATTTCTTCCCTTTCTGCCCATGCAGACCTGAGAATGAGAGGTTCCTGCTTTAGGCCACCACATTTTACAAGTCCCCAGCTCAGGCCTTCCTCTGTCTACACACCACTATGACAAGTAGTCTGCAGTGTCAAGAGAATGTGCCCAGTCAGAAGCAGCACTCACACCTACCACCACCACAAGACCATATTCTGGTTATCTGGGGTTTTGAAATCCTAGCAGCAGGATGAGTAACAGCTATGAGCCAGCTGCCTTGGCCTGAGCAGACCGCTTTCCTGGACCTATGAGCCCAAAGACAGATTGTGTCAGCAAGTGCATCCCCAGGGCTTAGAGCTGGCCGAGGGTGTATGGGGAGTATAGATGAGCCTCATTCATGCCTGGACATACAGACTGGATTGTCCACAAGTAGGCGTTTGAGGCCTCTAGTGCTGTGGGATGAACTAGGAGTTAAAAAGAAAAATAATGATGGTATGCTTTAGGCTAGGGGCTGGATGCCAGGGGCTGACTCTCTTCATGAACTCTGAGGAGTCTAAGAACTAAGAATGTGATTCAAACCTGACCTTGCAGGTCATGATGAGGTATGTTTGTCAAAATAGATGTATAGAACATATTTTATTTAATAGTTTGTGAGCTTGATTAATAACTTTTAAGTCTTTAGATATATGACACATAGCTTCCATGTATACTCCTGCCTTGAGCCCACAGTATAGTAGGGACAGCCTAGAGGTGACCCAAACTTTAGTTCTGATCCTTCCAACCAGCCCACAAGTTTGAACAAAGGGCTTAAAATCTGTGGGTTCTACTTTTTGTATTTGTAAAAGAAAGTGGCTGACTTCGTTTCGATACTATTTCTGTCATTTATTAGCTATGTAACTTTGAGCATGTTGCACAAAACTCTGGGGCTAGGTCTTTTCATCTGACAGATTTAAGGTTTAGATCAGGTGACTATATGATCTATTTTAGGTCTATTCCACAAAGACTTATTTTTTTATTAGGCTAGTTGCAGACATTTTGTTAGAAGCAAGAAACATATTATTAGAGTAATGGCTAAGGTTGATAAAAGTTAACCTGCATTAAATTGAGTTCCAGTGTCTTCTTTGCTGGTTCATAGTCACCTGAGAGCTCCATTTTGTTTTAACTTAAGTTAAAATTACAATTGAATAATGTGGTTCAAGGTCAAAAATCAATTACATGGAAATTGCAGTTTCATGTTTTAAAAGTTCAGGTAGTATTTTACATCATGAATCTTTTGGATGACAGTTGATATAGATTAATCAGCAACCTGCTTTCTCTTTGATTCTGTCTCAAATCTGCTCCAGACAGGAGTGATAATAAGGAAATAATTATGAGCCGCTCCTTTGGAGTGGTGCACTTGGAGGGCTTTGGATAAAAAGCCTTTCTGAGTACTAAGTGGAACCCTTGTTGTTATGTAGGAAAATCAGATTAATTGTCTCAATTCATGTCCAAGAGCACAAAGGGCAGCTCCTGGTCAGTCACATCAATTCTTCTCTGCCCTTTATTATACATCGATTCTCCCGTGAGGCAAAGGTTGATATGTTACCTTTTATTTTACAAGGCACGGGGAGGGCCAGTGATATTCTCTGGGCTGTGCGGCAGGCTGCAAACTCCAGAGCTGTGTTTTATGCCTGAAGTTTTCTTCTGAAACATTAGGGAGCCTACAGAAATACACAGAATTTCGTCTGAAAGGGTTAAGCTAATTGGGGCAGTAATGGCTAGGGGAGAAACAGGAGGAGTTCTCCATCTGTAGCCGGAAGACCACAGGGATGGTCCCTGGTGAAACCTCATCTCCTCAGACTTCCTGTTTTCAAATTATTGGCATCAACTTCCAATTCTCTCTATGCCATTTATCTCCCTGTAAAATGAGCTTTTACTTCCACTTCACAAAAAAAGTTGTGAGGCATAAACATGATTAATGGCAACCTTTCCTCTTAACTATTCCATTTACATAAAAATGATCAGATGTCTAATGAAGAGATAGCCTCCTCTTCCCATCTTGGACATCAAGAGAAAATATTATCAAGTTCATTCAACAAAAGTTTGACTATATTATACATTTGATGAATAAATACGATGGTGACTAGAATGTCACAATAAACTCCATGATTTCTGTAGAGTATCTACAATTCTGATTTTAAAGAAGGGGAAAAATTATAATCTATATGCTACTGAAGGGCAATCCTTAAAATAAGACCTTATCACAACTCCAGAAATAAATATTGATAACTTTTATTGTACCAGAGGTAAACTGTCCACAAATCCATATTTAAAGCTAATGAGAATGTTGCTCACATTGTTGCTCTGCCTGGGGTAGCAGGGGAGGGAAAGTAGACATGAATTCAATAGTGTTCATTTGAAGGTAAATTGAGAGGTTTTGCAGCCTACTCAAGTTTAATTAAAAATAAATGTGGAAAATTGTTTTAAAAGATTGTACACAGTGATTATCTCAAATTGCCATGGGAAATACAGAAATGCTTCATTAAAAAACACATTTAGACATTTTTTATATATAAACTCCATCATTTATATTCTAGCTTAGAAAAACCTCCCCACTTCTAAAAAAAATAAGCTGAAATATGTCATCATCATTTTTATGTATCTCAGAATATTATGTATATGTGTTCAGATGATTTTCGGCATACATCAACATCATGAAAATCATTTTAAAGGGAAACTATAAAGCTTGCAAAAATAAAACAAAAGCACTGGACAATTAAAGGATTACTGAAATATTCACAGAAGTGAAACCAATAATAAAACTGCATCAAACCTAGGTAACCTCCCAAAATTAGGCTGGGTAAGTATCATGATGCTGCTTCACTGTGCAATTTCTTGGCATCAGGCAGAGGCTTTACCTCATCTCAATCCTTAACTGTATGCATATGCCATTTAAATATGTTGTATTTTTTCTTAATTGTGTGAAAAAAATGACATGACTAGAGCCATTTTAAAGTAAAATTGGAGTGGTCTCTGCAGAGATACTCCCTTAACAATCTTCCTTTAAACTGACCAAAACTTTTGGACTGGGCAAAATGGCAACTGTTTTAAGCAGAAGTCAGAGGGAGAATGGATATCATGATCACAAGACATGGTTGTGGATTTTCCGAAGATAGAATCAGTAGTCAACCCATGTAGAAACCAGAGTAGCCTAGTTTGTTAATACCCACAGAAAACTTTTTTTTCTTTTCTTCAACTCATGTAATTGCCCCTTTCCTCTTCCTCATAAAAACTTCCCGCTTTCACCCTACGAGTGAGATACTATGTGGGTTTCTACCTGAATCTGTGCTTCCCAAATTACCATTCTTGGATCCCAAATGAATGCTTATTTTCTTCTCATTGCAGCTCTTTATTTTCAGGTTAACCATTGAAAGATTTAGTTGATCAAGAAAGATCAGTTTTACAGATGTTTTTGTCATTGAGTTGTGTCATAATATGGTAAAGTTCTCTCGACAAAGTCAGGCTTTCCTTAAAAGCCAAAAAGAAATGCCTAGTGATTTCTGCTTTCACCTTTCTAACTTTAAGAGACAAAAACATCTTCGATGTAGTTGAGTGGTTGAAGATGTGAGCAAGAGGTTACGGAGTGGACATGATGTGGAAAAGAAAGAAATAAATCAAAAATTTTAAGACTGGTGGAGTAATTTGTTCCACATTTTAAAGAATTTGAACTTACATTTTGTGGTTTCAGGAAGAAAGGATATTAGTATTATTAATAGTCATTAATAGTTTTATAGCCAAGCATGAATGATAGTGTAGGAAAATGTGGGCACTGTATAACTAAATTATTATTACTAATAACATATTGCTTTTTAAAATTGTGGTTTTTGTGACTATGACTTTTTATGAGCCATATTTTCTATAATTCTTCCTGGAAATTTCCAAAACTGCCACAGTACATGCTGACTGTAATATGCATGAGCATAAAATTGAAAAATGGTAATCACTAAAAGAGATTTCATTCTTAGGTAGAACTATGTGCAGATAATTTGATCACTAGCAGGATGTCCTTGGAGAGTCAGCCTTTCCAAGCAATTATTATCTTTATATCAACATCTTTTGTTATGAATTAAGGGTTAATGGACCTCTGGAGATCAGCAATAGAAAATTTCAGAAACTAGCAAAATGTCTGTTTTCATTTGTCACCCTTAATAACTCTGTGGTCAGGGTTAAATTTGCCCTGGGTTATTGCCCACTTAGTCAGCTCAGATTCTGTAGGCAAGTGGTCTGTTTTGTGCAGTTTTCATGAGGTAAATCTTGCTTTCAAGTATTTACAGACAGTTAATACCTGCCAGGCCAAATTAACTGCATGGCTAACATCTTATATTACGTCTATGAAGTCAAACTTTCTAAAGACTAAAGCCTAAACAGTAGAATTTGAAATCGAAGGACAGGTATCCCCTCACTTTTCAGAAGTTCACATTACACCACTTGGCTTTACAAAAGACCTACACTAGTGCCTGTTTTCGCTAACAGAAAGAAGTCCCCAAAGAGGGAGGAGGATTTTTCCTTTTACAAAGAAAGACGAAAAGTAAAAATAGCGTTCAGCATTGGATTTGCAGTGAGCCTTTATAGAAGCAGTGCATAACAAGCAGCAACAGGGGCACCACCCAGCTCCTTCCCAGGCCCCCAGGACACTCAGCATCTCAGCATTAAGCCACCAAAGCTTTGAACTGTATCTAGGAGCATCTGTGTTTTATCTTGATTTATTTTGTACATTCATTAGTGAGATGTGTCTTAAAGTATCAGAAAAGCCTAAGAGAGGTAATCTGGGGGGTCTGGGAATGCTCAAAATTTTCCATATAAATTAATGGTAGTTGCTTTACACCATTTCCACTTACAAAATCTTTCATAGGGAGATCTTTTGGATATTGGGGGGAAAACCTATCATTCCCTGCATTATCTATGGTAGAGGAGGACCCTGTTCAGGAAATGTGGGCTGTGCTTGGGGTGCTACTCTGAGCCAATCTCATAAGTGCTGCTCCCCAGATGCAGTATACTATATTTTGGAGGGACAGCTGGAGGATGGGCATAAGAGAAGGGATTGTGAATAATCAGGAATACATCTTCCTCATGAAACATTTTGCTTTTTCCTTCAACAAATTCATTTATAAAACCTGCATTCTTGGGGCACCTGGGTGGCTCAGTCGTTAAGCGTCTGCCTTCGGCTCAGGTCATGATCCCAGGGTCCTGGGATCTAGCCCTGCATTAGGCTTCCTGCTCAGTGGAGAGCCTGTGTCTCCCTCTCCCACTCCCCCTGCTTCTGTTCCCTCTCTCACTGTCTCTCTCTCTGTCAAATAAATAAATAATATCTTTAAAAAAACAGAAACAGAAACAAAACAAAAAAAAAAACATGCATTCACTAAAAGGAATGTAAGCAAAGAAAATATTTAAAACTAGATGCCACTCAAAAACAGCATGACAAAACTACCCAAGGAAGATCTGAATAAGCAACTTATCAGGGGTTCTTTATGAGGAAATATTCAAGCCATCAGGCAACATAGAGACCAGTATGTGCTTCCCAGCTCTTCCTGAATCAAAGTTCCAATGGTATACTATGTACCTACTTGATTGGGAAAGGTTAAAAAAAAAAAGTCTGACAATATCATGTACTGAAGAGGATGTGGATCATTGAATTTCTCCCACTACTGATGGAAGTATAAATAGGTAGAACTACATTTGAAAATAGTTTGCCATCATTTACCAAAGTTGAAAGTACAAGGAACCTAAGACCAAAAAGTCCTACTAACAGGTAAATACATCATAGAAATGCATACAAACATGTTAAAAATATGTGCAGTGTTCACAGCAACACTATTTGTACCAGTCCCAGTTGGAAGACAACCTAAATGTCCATCAGCAGTAGAATGAATTAAAATGTGGTATTTTATCTTGATGAAGTCCCAATAGTTCATTTTTGCCCTTGCTTCCCTTGCCTTTGGCGATGTTTCTAGGAAGAAGTTGCTTCGGCTGAGGTCAAAGAGGTTGCTGCCTGTGTTCTTCTTTAGAATTTTGATGGACTCCTGTCTCACATTGAGGTCTTTCAACCATTTGGAGTCTATTTTTGTGTGTGGTGTAAGGAAATGGTCCAGTTTCATTCTTCTGCATGTGGCTATCCAATTTTCCCAACACCATTTGTTGAAGAGACTGTCTTTGTTCCATTGGACATTCTTTCCTGCTTTGTCAAAGATGAGTTGACCATAGAGTTCAGGGTCCATTTCTGGGCTCTCTATTCTGTTCCATTGATCTATGTGTCTGTTTTTGTGCCAG
>NW_028046600.1:0-427 GCF_054177405.1 Leptonychotes weddellii
ATTGCTGGATCATCTGGTAGTACTATTTTTAATTGTTGGAGGATCCTTCATACTGTTTTTCACAGTGGCTGCACCAATATACAATTCCATCAACAGTCCACAAGGGTTCTCTTTTCTCCACTTTCATGCCAGGATTTGTTTTTTCTTGTCTTTTTGATGATAGCCATTCTAACAGGCCTGAGGTGATATCTCATTGTGGATATAATTTGCATTCCCCTAATGACTAGTGATGCTGAGCATCTTTTATTATACCTGTCGCCCTCTTGTATCTCTTCTTTAGAAAATGTCTATTCAAATCTTTTGCTTACTTTTTTTTTTTTTAGAAAGAATGAATTTTATTTTATTTTTATTTTTTTTTATTCTTATGTTAATCCCCATACATTACATCATTAGTTCTAGATGAAGTGTTCCATGATTCATTGTTCGT
>NW_028046601.1:0-427 GCF_054177405.1 Leptonychotes weddellii
AGGACCACATTTGGTGTGGAGGACAGTTTGCAGAGCACTGCTCTATGCTTTCTTTTTTTTTTTTAATTTTTTTATTGTTATGTTAATCACCATACATTACATCATTACTTTTAGATATAGTGTTCCATGATTCATTGTTTGTGCATAACACCCAGTGCTCCATGCAGAACGTGCCCTCTTTAATACCCATCACCAGGCTAACCCATCCTCCCACCCCCCTCCCCTCTAGAACCCTCAGTTTGTTTTTCAGAGTCCATTGTCTCTCATGGTTCATCTCCCCCTCCAATTTCGCCCCCTTCATTCTTCCCCTCCTGCTATCTTCTTTTTTTTTTCCTAACATATATTGCATTATTTGTTTCAGAGGTACAGATCTGAGATTCAACAGTCTTGCACAATTCACAGCGCTTACCAGAGCACATACCCTCCC
>NW_028046602.1:0-427 GCF_054177405.1 Leptonychotes weddellii
GATGGGGAGATTCTGGTCAAAGGTCATAAGATGAATAAGCTCTGGGCACCTAATGAACAGCACAGTGACTAGAGTTAATAATACTGTGTTATGTCCTCGAAGTTGCTAAGAGAGTAGAAGTGAAGCATTCTTGGCCACACACACACAAAATTATAAAAGACAACTGTGCAAGGTGATGGATGTGTTAATTAACCTGATTGTGGTCATCATTTTATAAAATATACATACGTCAAATCATCAGTTTGTATGCTTTAAATACATACAATTTTGTCAATTATACCTTGATACAGCTGGAAGGGGAAATTAAATAAATAAATAACAAAAGTGGTGAAAAACAACAAAATAAACCCAGAGAAAGAAGAAAGTTACATTGATAATAGAAGAAATCAAAGAAATGAAAATGGCCACAGATCTGATCAATAAAACC
>NW_028046603.1:0-427 GCF_054177405.1 Leptonychotes weddellii
AATAGCCCATCTTCCTAGAGAATGAGTTGGAAATGTGTTGATTTTACTCAAGCATTTACTGTAAGTAAAAATCAACACAGGGGTACCTGGCTTGCTCAGTTGGTAGAGGATCTGCCTTCGGCTAAGGTCAGGATCTCAGGGTCCTGGAAGGGAGCTGCATCCAGCTCCCTGCTCAGTGGGGAGTCAGCTTCTCCCTCTCGGTCTGCTCCTCCCCGCCACCTCCGCCCTGCTCCTGCTCTCTCTCTGGCTCTCAAATAAATAAAAATCTTAAAAATAAATAAATAAATAAATAAAATTCGACACATATATGACCTGTTTTTCTTTTTAAAATTCAGATGTATGGTGGGCGGGTGGAAAAGTATGCATCAAAATGTTAGCAATGAGGCAGACAGTCTCTCCCTCGCTGTCCTGCCCACTGCCCACTTGC
>NW_028046604.1:0-427 GCF_054177405.1 Leptonychotes weddellii
CTTGGCCTCATTCACTCTGCTGGGTGATTGATAGAATGCCTCAGTGCCTCCCCAGAGGGTCAGAGAAGTATCAGTTCAGTATGGAAAGAAATGTTTTATTCATGGTCAGCCTAACATGAACATAAAAGATTGTATCATCATTACCTTCATCATCATCACCAGTCATCACATCACCACCACCACCACCATCACCACCATCGCCACCATCGCCACCATCGCCACCATCGCCACCATCACCATCGCCACCATCGCCACCATCACCACCATCGCCACCATCGCCACCATCGCCACCATCGCCGCCACCATCGCCACCATCGCCACCATCACCAACATCATCACCATCATCGTCATCATGACCATCAATACCACCATCACCATCACCATCGCCACCATCGCCACCATCGCCGCCATCGCCGCCACCATCGCC
>NW_028046605.1:0-427 GCF_054177405.1 Leptonychotes weddellii
GCATTCAACTAAAAAGCTTTTGCACAGAAGAAAATAATAATAAGGGCGCCTGAGTGGCTCAGTCGGTTAAGCGACTGCCTTCGGCTCAGGTCATGATCCTGGAGTCCCGGGATCGAGTCCCGCATCGGGCTCCCTGCTCGGCGAGGAGCCTGCTTCTCCCTCTGACCCTCCCCCCTCTCATGTACTCTCTCTCATTCTCACTCTCTCAAATAAATAAATAAAATCTTTAAAAAAAAAAAAAGAAAATAATAATAAAATGAAAAGACAACCTACCGAATGAGAAAAAATATTTGCAAACCATCCACCTGATAAGGGGTTAACATACAAAATACGTAAGAGATTCATACACCTCAACTGCCAAAAGCAATCCAATTTAAAAATGGGCAATTTCCTGACCAGACATCTTCCAAAAGAGGACATCCAGATG
>NW_028046606.1:0-427 GCF_054177405.1 Leptonychotes weddellii
TCCCCCCCTTCATTCTTCCCCTCCTACTATCTTCTTCTTCTTTTTTTTTTCTTAAGATATATTGCATTATTTGTTTCAGAGGTACAGATCTGAGATTCAACAGTCTTGCACAATTCACAGCACTCACCATAGCACATACCTTCCCCAATGTCTATCACCCAGCCACCCCATCCCTCCCATCCATTGTTTCAGAGGTACAGACCTGTGATTCAGCAGTCTTACACAATTCACAGTGCTCTCACCATAGCACATACCCTCCCCAATGTCTATCACCCAGCCACCCCATCCCTCCCATTCCCCACCACTCCAACAGCCCTCAGTTTGTTTCCTGAGATTAAGAATTCCTTATATCAGTGAGATCATATGATATCTGTCTTTCTCTGATTGACTTATTTCGCTCAGCATAATACCCTCCAGTTCCAACCAC
>NW_028046607.1:0-427 GCF_054177405.1 Leptonychotes weddellii
GTGGCCAGACAGGGTTGCACCCGGAAGTGCCCCGGGAGCCGTGCAGTTCCTGCAAGGTCTAGGGGACCATGGAAGTGAGGGGCTGGGGAAGGGTAGAGGCCCTGACCGTCAGAGGAAGAGGTCAAAGAATAGAGGGAGCAGGGGCAGGAAGGACTGTTGTGCACATAGTGAAGTCAGCAAGCGTTATGGCAGGAAGGACAGGAGCTGAATTCACCAGGGGTGAGGGGGAGGAGCTGGGCTGGCCATGCCCACCACAAGGGGGGAGCCGGCTGTGGTCTGTGGATCAAGCACAAGAATGTACACACAGGGACACACGGTAGGTGCTTGGTAACTGGGAACTGCTTCCATTAGTGGGTATTTCAGCGCCCCGAATGTGGAACCTGGGATCATAGGACAGAACTTAAAATCAGGATGTGCCAGAACATCT
>NW_028046608.1:0-427 GCF_054177405.1 Leptonychotes weddellii
TTAGTATATAAATATCCTTCCCATATACCGCAGGTGTTTTTCAAATTACTGTTTCTGTGCTATATCTCAGCAGAGCTATTTGTTGTGTGGTCTTTGTTAAGGGTGGGGACTCCAAATTTATATTTTTATATGTTGATATCCAGTTGTCCAGTACAATTGGTTGGAAGACTACTCTTTCCCTATCAAATTGTCTTCATCCCTTTTGTTGAAGATCAGTTGACCATTAATGTATGGGTTTATTTCTGGACTCTTAATTCTATTCTATTGATCTATTCCATTGATCTGTGTATCTCAGTGCCTTATCACTCTGTCTGGATTACTTTAGCTTTGTAGTAAGTTTTGAAATCAGAGTGTATGAATCTACCAACTTTGTTCTATTTCAAGATAATTTTTGCTATTTTTAGTCTATAGCATTTCTATATGAATT
>NW_028046609.1:0-427 GCF_054177405.1 Leptonychotes weddellii
GATGTAATGCATAGGTGTGAGTTGTATCCAGTTGATTGATAATGTTGGTGCATTAACCTGGATCCTTACTGAATTTCTGTCTGATCATTCTGTCCATTTCTGATACAGTGATATTGAAGTCTGCAACTATGATAGTGGAGTTATCTATTTCTCCTTGGCAGTTCTATTAGGTTTTGCTTCACAGAGTTTGGTGCTCTGTTATTAGATGCATCCACATTAAGGACTGTCATGTCTTTTGGAGAATTGACCCCTTTATTACTATGTAATGTCCTTCTTTATCTCTGATAATTTTCCTTACTTTGAAGTCTGCTCAGTTATGAAATTAATACAGCTACTCCTGTTTTTTTTTATTATTATTAATGTCAGCATGGCGTATTTCTCTATCCATTTACTTTTCATCTGTATGTGTCTTTATATTTATTTATTT
>NW_028046610.1:0-9291 GCF_054177405.1 Leptonychotes weddellii
GTCCCAAGCTGCTTTCAGGATTTTCTCTTTGTCTCTGAGACTTGTGAGTTTTACCATTAGATGTCGGGGTGTTGACCTATTTTTTTTTTTATTTTGAGAGGGGTTCTCTGTGCCTCCTGGAGTTTGATGCCTGTTTCCTTCCCCAATTTAGGGAAGTTCTCTGCTATAATTTGCTCCAATATACCTTCTGCCCCCTCTCTCTTTCTTTTTCTTTTGGGATCCCAATTATTCTAATGTTTCGCTTTATGGTATCACTTATCTCTTGAATTCTGCCCTTGTGATCCAGTAGTTGTTTATCTCTCTTTTTCTCAGCTTCTTTATTCTCCATCATTTGGTCTTCTATAACACTAATTCTCTCTTCTGTCTCATTTATCCTAGCAGTTAGAGCTTCCATTTTTTTTTAAATTAAAGATTTTATTTATTTGACAGAGAGAGACAGCGAGAGAGGGAACATAAGCAGGGGGAGTGAGAGAGGGAGAAGCAGGCTTCTCGACGAGCAGGGAGCCTGATGTGGGGCTCCATCCCAGGACCCGGGAATCATGACCTGAGATGAAGGCAGATGCTTAATGACTGAGCCACCCAGGTGCCCTAGAGCCTCCATTTTTGATTCCACCTTATTAATAGCCTTTTTTAAAAAAGATATTATTTATTTATTTATTTGACAGAGAGAGACACAGTGAGAGAGGCAATAGAAGCAGGGGGAGTGGGAAAGGGAGAAGCAGGCTTCCCACTGGGCAGGGAACCTGATGCAGGGCTGACCCTGGGATCATGACCTGAGCCGAAGGCAGACGCTTAATGACTTAGCCACCCAGGCGCCCCATTAATAGCCTTTTTTATTTCAACTTGGTTAGATTTTAGTTCTTTTATTTTTCCAGAAAGGGATTCTCTAGTATCTTCTATGCTTTTTCCAAGCCCAGCTAGTATCTTTATAATCGTCATTCTGAACTTTAGTTCCGACATATTACTAATGTCTATATTGATTAGGTCCCTGGCAGTTGGTACTGCCTCTTGTTCTTTTTTTGAAGTGAGTTTTTCCATCTTGTCATTTTGTCCAGAGGAGAATAGATGAATGAGAGAACAAAATGCTAAAAGGGTAACAACAGCCCCAGAAAAATATACACTAAACAAATCAGAAGAAACCCAAAACTGGGGGGAGGTGGGGGGAGGGTGGGGAAGGAGAGGAAAAAATAAAAAGAATATGATCAGGCTGGTGAATAGAACAGGGCCACACCCTAGATTTTGGGTGTATTTTGGTCTGTTAGAAGAAATTGCCTCCCAAAATTTTAAAGAAAGAAAAACATATATATACAAAAATAAGGGGAAAATACGATGAAGGGATGGAATATGACTGTAAAGATGAAAATTAAAAAAGATTTTCAAAAAGGAATTGATAAGATAAGAAGTTGGTTGAAAAAGAATGAAAAAAATTAAAAAAAAAAAAGAATGTAATCAGGCGGGAGACTAGGACAAAGTCATACACTAGATTTAGGGTATATTTTGGTCTGTTAGAAGTAACTGTATCCCAAAATTTTAAAGAAAGAAAACTTATATATAGATATACAAAAAATAAGGTTAAATACAATGAAGGGACAGCCTATTACTGTAAAAATGAGAATTAAAAAAGATTTTAAAAAAGGAATTGACAAGATCTTGTTGAAAAGGAAAGAAGAAAAATTCAACTAAAATATAGAAAAAGAAAAAATAAAGAATATTTAAAAAATTAACTTTGAAAGACTAAAGAATCATGGGGGAAAAAGCCATGAATTCTACATACTGTATTCCCCTAGCCCTGGGGTTTTGCCATTCTCATTGATCAGTAAACTTGGTCTTGGCTGCATGTTCTTGCTGATCTTCTGGGGGCGGGGCCTGTTGCAGTCATTCTCAAATGTCTTTGCCTGAAGCTGAATTGCACCACCCTTGCCAGGGGCCAGGCTAAGTAATCTGCTTGGGTTGCTCTCAGTATCTTTTGTTCCTTGAAAGCTTTCTGTACAGCTTTGGAGGCCAAGTGAAAATGGTGGCCTCCCAATCTCTGGTCCCGGAGGAGCTGAGAGCTTGGGGCCCCACTCCTTAGTGAGCCCTCAGAGAAAAGTGGTCAATCACTCCTGTCTCCCTGGTCTCAAGCCACACTCCGCGCTCACCTGGCCTGTGACCAAGCGTTTCTGTCTCTGGCACACCACCCGTTTGGAGTCTCCAAACCCAGCAGATTCCTGTGGCGGTCTCCCCCACTGCTTCTCCTGGGGGAGAGGATAGGGAGTCTCCCCAGATCTGCCGCTTGTTGGGTCCCTGCTCAAAGAGCAGTGGCCCGACTGTGTGGAGGATCACAGTTTATGGCAACCCCAAGCTGAGAGCCCACTCCTCCACTCCGTCTTTGCAGCCAGTTTCCCCACTCCTATACCTGGGAGGTCTGTCACACTCAGGCACCCCCAGTCTTTCTGTGACCCTGAGGGTCCTGAGACCATACTGTCCCAGTGTGGGTTCCATTCCCCACTTAACCACTGGAGCAATGTCCCTCAGCGGAGCAGACTTCTAAAAGTTCCAGTTTTGTGCTCCGCTGCTCTATTGCTTGCTGGTAGCGGCTGATGGAGGCCCCCTCCCCGCCGCGGTCTATTTTCCCAAATATTACCTTGGATTCACTTCTCTGCATGTCCTACCTTCCAGAAAGTGGTTGCTTTTCTGTTCATAGAGTTGCTGTTATTCTTTTCTTTCATCTTCTGTTGAGTTTGTAGGTGTTCTGAATGGTTTGATAACTATCTAGCTGAATTCCTGGGACCAGACGAAATTTAGGTCTCCTACTCCTCCACCATCTTGCTCCTCCCCTGCTAACTTCCAGATTTTTATTTCCAACTTTCATTGCTCTGTTGAACTCCAGAATTGTATATTCCACTGCTTGGTTGATATTTTCACTTAAAATCTAATAAGTAACTCAACATTATTATTTGCAAAATTGACCCTCTGACCCTTCTCCCTTCAAAACTTTGTACTCCTAAAATCGTGCCCATTTTGATAAATAAATTCCATTGTTTAATTATTTAAACCAAATCCCATGGAGTCATTCTTAACAGTTAGTTTTCTTTTGTTCCATACTCAATCCATCAGGAAGTCCTGCAAGTCTACTTTTAAATTGAATATAGATAGATTTGAGATATTTTACACTCATACTACACTTGTCCAAGCCACCATCACTCTCAATGGAACATTGTCATGGTCACCTATCACTTGAGTTTCTTAATCATGAGCAGATGAAGCTAGATAGTGGGTTTATTGCCAGTTCTTTCTTTCTGAAATTATTATCATTATTATTATTAGGTGGTTCTTACATAATTGACTTATAAATTAAGCTATCTCATCAAAAGTATCTGCACTATGTCCTTTATGATCATTAAAATCATCCTAAACAGCCTTTATTAAAATCTTGAGAGAGATTTCTTCCCATGGTTGATTTTCAATGGTGAGCTCCTGCTCAACAACAAGGGACAAATTTGAAAGTATTAGCTAAGAGTAAGTCTACATTGAATTAAAAAAGAAGGTTGTTGCTTTCCTAGGATCTGAAATTCTTTGGGAATCTTACTATCATAGAATGAGTATATTTTTTATAAAGCCCACCGTATAAGTATCTCATTAGCCATCCAGTTTTTATAATACATCCAATTGCGTGTCGCATTCTCTGAGTCAAAGTTAGCATTTTATGGTTCATAATTTCTACATTGGTAAAAATTTTAATTTGGTCATAACATTTGACTGGTTTTCAATCATAATTGCATTTTTAAGACATGTAGTTTACCTGAGTTGATAATATAACCCATTCAAAATCTTCAGATAAATACCACTGGTTCTCATAATTCTCTCTTTTTGTTTATCTGAAGTTGCTTTATCATGAAGCCTTCCCTAAAATCTCATGTTTGTCAAAGTTGTTCTTTAGGTTATCATATAACACTTTTGTAATTGGGAATACCCCATCATTTCACAGATAAATGGAAGAACACAGAAATGAATTTGACTTCTTTGCTGCTTTGGCATCTTACTGAATTGCTACCAACTTTCCTATAAAAGCCATTAGCTCATTAATAACTATATCATTTATAATATATTAAATATAAAATATTATGACTAGTTAGGTTATCTGGCTTCATGCTATGTAATTGCCCTTTTGAACTTATATCTAGCTGGGTTTATGTGCTTTGTAACATTTAGGATATATTCATATTTTTAAAGTATTTCTTATTTTAGTCAAGATTTGATTGTCTTCAAAAATAAGTTCTTGTCTTGATTTATATCAGTCTTGTGAGCAATTTGCTCATTTTCTAATGGAATTTTTGAGATCATAGGTAAATTAAGGAATGATGTTGCCATTTAAATTCACTAAGAGAGTTGGAAGACACTGATAGTGATACTA
Organism: Leptonychotes weddellii; assembly: GCF_054177405.1. Lineage (NCBI taxonomy): Eukaryota > Metazoa > Chordata > Mammalia > Carnivora > Phocidae > Leptonychotes > Leptonychotes weddellii. The sequence continues at coordinate 4,394 of NW_028046610.1, forward strand.
GTAATGATTTACAAGTTTAGGAAAGAAAACAAAGTGCTTAATAAAAATGGAACAAAATGCATTTTTAATGAGTATAACTTTTTTATTAATGAAAAGCTGATTTTTAAAAATAGGAATAAATGTGAATTTGTAAATTTGTAATTTCAAACATACCTCTCTCTGGTAGTTGAGTCTGGTTTTTTGTCCATTTTCTTCTTTTTGCAGCAAAAAAAGCCACAAAAACAAAAATAAAACTATTTTGGAAAATGTAATTCAATGTCAAGGAAGCCTGTTAATAGATGTTTTATGATATATATTCTCAAACCCGTGTTATACCACATCCTTTTGTACTTTATAAGCCAGTGGTTTAGGACATTAAAAAAAAAAAACAAAACCCAAAACAAAATTGATGTTTCTCGTATCACTTGTGATTAGTTCACACATTGTGTTTTAGCATTCTAGTAGCATTTTGGTGGATTTAAAGATTGGTTTGCTCTATAACACTATAATCTAAGGAAGTTTATCTTGGCTTTTAAATCTGATCTCTAAGTCTTTCTTCCCCCCAAAAAAATCTTTCTTCAATTTTTTTTTCTTGAAGCATATCAAATTCTTAGTTCCTTTAGGATATATAGGAAGAGAGATTTAAAACATTGTGTAGAAACATTTTCATCTTTTCTCTCTATTTTGTAAAGCAGTGTTTCAAAGGGTAGCTAATACTGCATCTCTCAGTTGATTTTTTTTTTTTTTTTGGCTAGAATAAATATTATACAAAACTTAGAGATATAATAACCAGTTAATTCAATAAGATGTTTCCTTTATTTATGCTCCTAGATAATCTTTACTAATAAAGACAGAACGACAACTTAGAAACTTGGTTCATAATCAGGAATTCCATAGAATTCATATAAAACATATACATATAATTCTAGATGAGGTGAAAGTTTGGTTTTGTTTAAGACCCTTTGTCCTACCAACTCCCCTAGTATCTGAACACCTCATATTATGGCTTAAACTCCTATTCAGAAATAATGCTCCCCATATCATACACTATTCTTAAAATAAAAGCAATATATTTAGCAATATGACTAAAAAAAAAAAGGAGCAAAATTCTACTGAATATTTTTAAGACCCTCACTGGTAAAGAGCTAAGGAAATATAAAAGGTGACTGGTATATGGCCAATGGTCACAGTGTTTCAAGGAGCTTTGGTGAAGGAATGTGGGCAAGCCTCAGAGGCAACTAGAACTAAAAAGTAAAGAATTGACAGTTGGCTCCTTACCTATTCAGACCTCAGTTTCCTCATTTGTCATGTGAAATCAGCAATAGAATCTATATACCAGGACTGATGATGTGATGTATATTAAACATATTTATACTTTGATACAGCAATTTTTCAACATTCCACTGTAGACCATTATTTTTGTAATTTGTTTTATTTTGTTTTCCTTATTCTTTTCCCAGCCACTTGAATTAGTTAACTGTTGGGGCCAGGATGATAGGACTGATCTGCTTATTGTTCCAATACCTTTGCTTAAATGTAGAGGAGGTTGTTCTCCCTAATTAAGTCTAGTATCTTTGTTTCAGATGCATGCCTTTAATATTTTCAAAACATCTCAGATGTTTTAAAAACTAAACCTATCATTTATTTGTAAAATTTTTAGTATGAGCATTTTTCTTCATTAAAATGTTAAATTAACTGAAAAATTAAGCACATTAAAAAGAGGACAATTATACACAAACTGAATAATATTCAGTTAATTTGGAGCATAGTCAAAGGCATCTGGGATATTAATCATTATAGGTGAACCTTGAATTAACACCAGTTCAAGGTAGTTAGAAAATTAAGAATACTTGTAAGTTATCATTTTATAAAAATAAATCACATAGGTGCAACTAGAGAGGTGAACAATGTCCTGACAGATGTGAATAAACTTTCATTTTTCAAAACGTTTTTATTTGGTACATTGCCTTGAACTTGTACTCCAATATGGTTTCTCTCTTGAAGCCAGATAGATAGGCAAAGTTGATGTTTAAGGCCCATGCATAGGACATTACTACCCTTCTAAGTCATCAGATTATATATCATGAGTTGTTAAAGTCAAGCCCTGGTTCAACATTTTGACTCTGCTGCATTGAGAAAGAAAATGCACCAAGGAGAGAGCTTCTTATTCACAATGTCAGGGAACAGAAGAGAAGGAGGGCCCTGTGGCTGCCCATGATTTTTTAATATGCAGTGAGCCTGCCACTAGTTAATGGAGCCCATGTATTGGTCAAATGTTAACCAATCAGATTAGTATTTCTTCTTTTAAGGGGCGCCTGGGTGGCTCAGTCGTTAAGCGTCTGCCTTCGGCTCAAGTCATGATCCCAGGGTCCGGGATCGAGCCCTGCATTGGGCTTCCCGCTCGGCAGGAGGCCTGCTTCTCCCTCTCCCACTCCCCCTGCTTGTGTTCCCTCTCTTGCTGTGTATCTCTCTGTCAAATAAATAAATAAAAAATCTTAAAAAAAAAAAAAGAAACTGGATAAGACAAATAGAGACACAGGAGCATATCTTTTTCCTTAATTTATTATTAGAAAAAATAGATGATTATGAGTAAAAAATGAGAGAATAAAGTTTAATTTAGATGTACTAAGATATTAGATTAAATATTTGTTATAAAACTGGAGGAATTTGTATAAAGTAAAAAATGAGACTTTCAAATAAAGTAACCAACATAAATAATACACAAAAGGAAATAGCCCAAATTTGCTACTTTTTTTAAGTGGAAAAAAAAATGCTCCATTTCAGGCATGGCCCTTTAAGGCATATGTAGAAGGAATACAAAAATAAGTTGGAGATCAACAAAATGGTAAAATAGCAGCTGTAATAAGTGAAATGGCTTGTCTTCCCTCTGCATTACCTTGCCTCCATCCTGCTGGAATCAGGCTCTGTTGGAGTGGAACTTTATCATGCATCTTTCTGTGCCAGTGCCATTTCCTGGTGGCTCATCCAGTATCCAAAATGAGTAGCTTCAGTGGCTCAGAATGACCAGGGCAGAAAGATGAATGTGGGTTTGTTATCAGAGGATGAGGGGAGTGCGGCATATCTGCAGACTGGATGTGATGACATTTAGGGTAGAGAATATCTGAGCATTGCATGACTAGCAGTTTCTGAATGCTGTCCCTTTGCTCGTAATTCCAAAGTTAAGTGAGGGGAACAGTAAAAATAGATCTCTTAAGGACACTTCCTATCTTCTTGGTAGGGTTGCTTCCTTAGGTGTAACATGTATCGAAGAGCCTCAGCATGTTACTTGGAAAACAAATTTATAATTTATTAGTAAGAATGAATTTAATGTAATATTTTATATAATGTGATGATGTTTTTAGCCAAGTATCACTTCCTTGCCTCAGTGATTCTCTACATGAGCCCGATAATGTTGACAAAAGAGCATGTAAACTCTGATAACTTCTCTACCCTTAGTGGCTCCTCTGTCAGCCCCTGGAAAGGGAGTAAAATCAGAAGGAAAAGTACATTCATTTCATACTGATAAAGGCCAGCCTTAATGCCAATAACTCTGTATTGTTGTTGTGTTTAAGTGTGATAATAGCCCTGTGAGACAACTGTTCTTATCCTTACTTAAAAATGAATGCCCAAACAGGATTAGAAAGGTTAGATAACTTGCCTTGGGTCTTATGTGATTAGTTGGTAGAAGAGCTGGAGATTCAAATTCAAAGCTGTCCAATTTTAAATTCTGTGCCAGTCCTAAATCCTTTACCAGTTAGGAAATACCTCATATTGAAAACTTTTCACAAAGCAAGGAGGTTATTAATTAATGATTATATGTTTATATGTACGTTTTACCAATAATATGTTGCCCTTTCTGACCATTTTACCCAAATTGAGATGTTTTTTCAGTATTGGTTATAGGTGTTGTTTATATCTCCTTTACTGTCATTCAGCTTCCATTTGAGATTAAATGTGTTCATTTGCTAGATGATTAGCTTGGAGTTAATAAGTTGATACCCATGTATCAGATTTTTTTGTGCCAGAATTGCTGTACAGAAATAGCTGTAAGGAGCTTTGGTGAATTCCCTATAAGGGAATTGCACAGGGTTTTCACTGGTACAACTGTTTTTAGTCTTGAAGCACCAGCAAATAAATTCCCTGTTCCTGTGGCCAAAAAAGGCCATATCAGCCTGCAGTTGACACGAGCCGGCCTTTTAGAATCACACAAAGAATTGAGGTCATAAAGAATTGTACTGACATTTTACAGTGTATGCATTCTTTTTATGGAGGTGGAGGTGCTTCATTTATGCATTCTAAGGAACAGAATTTAGCTACTAATTAAAAGTATTTAACCCACATAAAGTCTTTTATACAGGCTATAAAATTAATTTTATTACAGAAATTGCATTACACTTAACAGATGATGACCTTATCTTAATGCAGTAATGTATCTTTTATTAAAATGAAACACTGTGTTTCAGAAGCAGGAGCCAAGAATCATGCCTTGAATCTGAAAGGGCCACATGTATCATGTACAGTCGCTGTCTCCCAAAAGACCATATAACCTGGTGTTTCTTGGTTTATTATTGGATCAAGATGAGCAAATTTAAACTCTAATTAAAGAGATGCCATACATTTTCTTTTTACAACTTGGGTGACTTTATCTGTTGTACTGTCAAACCAGACTCAGTAAATATTAACTGTTATTTTGGTCTTTTATGTAAGCTCCAATGTGTAGGTTGAATTTATCATGAAGTCAGAGTATTAACTATCTTTCCACTAGCCAATACTTTTGTTTAATTCTGGCCATACCTAGGTACTGCAGTGTTTTATTTGCTGGCAGTGCAAAGTGAATTTTATTTGCTTTTAATTACTGCAGATCAACCAAAAGACATAATTTTCTGTGGTACATGACAAACACACAGTATGGATGGCAA
>NW_028046611.1:0-427 GCF_054177405.1 Leptonychotes weddellii
CAAATAATTCAACCTGATACACCACACTAGTAAAAGAAAGGATAAGAACCATATGATCCTCACAAAAGATGCAGAAAAAAACATGTGACAGAATATAGCATCTGTTCTTTTTTTTTTTATGTTCTGTTAATCGCCATACATTACATCATTAGTTTTTGATGTAGTGTTCCATGATTCATTGTTTGTGTATAACACCCAGGGCTCCATTCAGTACGTGCCCTCTTTAATACCCATCACCAGACTAACCCATCCCCCCACCCCCCTCCCCTCTAGAACCCTCAGTTTGTTTCTCAGAGTCCATAGACTCTCATGGTTCGTCTCCCGCGCCGATTTCCCCTCCTTCATTTTTCCCTTCCTGCTATCATCTTCTCCTTCTTCTCCTTCTCCTTCTCCTTCTCCTTCTCCTTCTCCTTCTCCTTCTCCTTCT
>NW_028046612.1:0-427 GCF_054177405.1 Leptonychotes weddellii
TTGTATATATATACCACATCTTCTTTATCCATTCATCTGTCGATGGACATCTTGGCTCTTTCCACAGTTTGGCTATTGTGGACATTGCTGCTATAAACATCGGGGTGCACATACCCCTTCGGATCCCTACTTTTGTATCTTTGGGGTAAATACCCAGTAGTGCAATTGCTGGATCATATGGTAGCTCTATTTTCAACTTCTTGAGGAACCTCCATACAGTTTTCCAGAGTGAACAGCCTCGTTTCTGACACGGGGCCGAGGGTTTTCATTCTGCTTGGGGCTGTCGGACCTCACAGTGAGGCTCCCCGTGTGGCTTCCGTGGCCTGTTCCTGAGGGGCTGTGTCCTCTGTGTGTGTGTGGAGCAGTCAGGCCAGTGAGTGACGAGGAAAAAAGTTTCACCTGCAGAGCCCCTGCCCCAGCCTGGAGT
>NW_028046613.1:0-427 GCF_054177405.1 Leptonychotes weddellii
GAATCATGGAACACTACATCTAAAACGAATGATGTAATGTATGGTGATTAACATAACAATAAAAAATTTTTTTAAAAAAGAAAATCTAGTGGAGCTCTCTGAGGACAAAAAAGATGGCATAGTCACTAGATGGAAGGAGCCCTGAATAGGCTGCATGGAGCAGAAAGCCCACTTCACCCTCTCTGCATACCACAGTGGACAGCCATATAATCAAGAAATAAACCCTTGTTGTGTTAAACCATTGAACATTAATATTGTTATAGCAGTCAGTGTATTTTGAATGATGTACCATATAATTGCATTCACATCCCTGTCTCTTCCTGTTAAATAGTGAGCTTTTTGAGGGCAGAAACATGTAATTCTTCATCCAATGTTGCTTAGCAAAAAGATCATCAATAAACATTTATTAAATAATATTCATCTAATG
>NW_028046614.1:0-427 GCF_054177405.1 Leptonychotes weddellii
GGTGCTTTCTCTGCATCAGGGAACCTACTGGACACAGGCACAGAGCATCTCTGCGCCCTAATTAGATGTCCCCTGCTGTCAAGAAGACGCCAGCCTTCAGGAGGCTCTAGCCAAAGAGCCCCCAGGTCTGAAGCAGAGAAGGGGTCTGCATGACTCCGCCCAGAAACTTACCAAGAGGGAAAAACCGAAAGCGGCTGTGGGGAGAGGGGTAATCCTGCTACCCTGCTCCCCCAGTCAGGATCCCTGAGCTGGACACCAGAAGCTCAGTCCTGAGTCTGCCTCCTGAGCAGCATCAAGACCCCTGAGCATGGGGCACTTAACCCCAGCTTGGATTTTTAAATTCCCTTCCACCTCCTGAAAGCATCGCATTTCCAAAAACACCCCATTTCTTCCCAGTCGTAAATCCTGTCCTAGAGGCGCCCCCCCC
>NW_028046615.1:0-427 GCF_054177405.1 Leptonychotes weddellii
TTAGCTCAAATTTAGGAAGTCGGGATGAAGAAATAGTTTGGGGGAGCGCCTGGGTGACTCAGTCCTTAAGCGTCTGCCTTCGGCTCAGGTCATCCCAGGGTCCTGGGATCAAGCCCTGCATTGGGCTCCCTGCTCCGCGGGAAGCCTGCTTCTCCCTCTTCCACTCCCCCTGCTTGTGTTCCCTCTCTCACTGTATCTCTCTCTGTCAAATAAATAAATAAAATCTTTAAAAAAAAATAGTTTGGGAAAAGGTAAGGCGGTAGGATTTAGACATGCTACCAGGAGAAGCAGTAATGATAAAATTCTTACAGAGTTGTAAATTTAAAGATGGTGTTTGGGAGCTGTCAGGGCCAGAGATACAGATTTGGAACTCACTGAATAAAGATGGAAGATTTGAGAATAGATGAGATCATCAACAAAGGTGATA
>NW_028046616.1:0-427 GCF_054177405.1 Leptonychotes weddellii
TTTTAGATAAAATGTGAACATTTCTGGCTTATTTCTTTGAAAAACTTCAGAGGTAAAAATGACGGGATCCAAAGGTATGTTTTGCTGAGATGGGATGAGCCAAGGAGAGCTGCGTTCCCTGAAAAATTCTGAAGATGTAGTCTATTTTTGTTTTTGTTTCTCATTTGTAAAGTAAGACTTAAAATCATGGCTCCCTGGATAAGATAAATCAGTCTCACACTCCCCATCTCCCCATACACTGGGCTAATTGCCAGTGGATGATTTTAAGGGTCACATATTTTAGTCTTTATAGTTAAATCAGTGTATGCAAGCTATGGTCACTTCCCAATGTGTTCATAAACACAGAGAGGGAAATGTTGGACAGTGATTTTGTCCTTGTCCCCACAGTTGTTTTAAGTGTCTCTGAGTGTAGACCTTGTAGATGGTG
>NW_028046617.1:0-427 GCF_054177405.1 Leptonychotes weddellii
TCGGACTTTTTCATCTTGCAAAACTGAAACTCTACCCATTAAACACTAATTTCTTCCCCCAGGGCTTGGCAACCAACTCTCTACCTTCTGTTTCTATGATTTTGACTGCTTTAGAGGTTTCATATCAGTGGAATCATATAGTCTTTGTCCTTTTGTGGCTGGCTTATTTTACTCAGCATAATAGCCTCAAGATTCATCAATGCTGTAGCAGGTAACAGGATCTCCTTCTTTTTTAAGGCCGCATAATATTCCATTGTGTGTATATACCACATTTTCTTTATCTCTGGGTGGACATTTAAGTTGTTTCCATATCTTGGCTATTGTGATAATGTTGCAATCGTGGGTGTGTAAATATCTCTTCAAGATCCTACTTTGAATTCTTTTGACTATATACCCAGAAGTGGGATTCCTGGATCATATGGTCATT
>NW_028046618.1:0-427 GCF_054177405.1 Leptonychotes weddellii
ACTACAACGGTTTGGACCAGCAATTCCATAGTGGGGTGAGGGGAGGGCTGCACCGACAAAGGACAATTGTTGACCTCCCCACAGCAGCAGGATGGTTTACAAAGTGATCTTTCTTAGGAGTTCTGCCTGGGACTATTGTACACATGACAGGTGCTCTTACGTAAGTAAGGCCGAGTTGGATTCCATTTGGATTTCTTTTTTTTTTTTTTAAAGATTTTTTATTTATTGATTTGAGAGAGAGAGAATGAGAGACAGAGAGCATGAGAGGGAGGAGGGTCAGAGGGAGAAGCAGACTCCCTGCCGAGCAGGGAGCCCAATGCGGGACTCGATCCCGGGACTCCAGGATCATGACCTGAGCCGAAGGCAGTCGCTTAACCAACTGAGCCACCCAGGCGCCCGATTTCTTTTCTTCTTAAAACCGTCTTTC
>NW_028046619.1:0-427 GCF_054177405.1 Leptonychotes weddellii
CAAATAAATAAATAAAATCTTAAAAAAAAAAATGTAAAATTTGGGGTGCCTGGGTGGCTCAGTTGGTTGAGCGACTGCCTTCGGCTCAGGTCATGATCCTGGAGTCCCGGGATCGAGTCCCGCATCGGGCTCCCTGCTCGGCGGGGAGTCTGCTTCTCCCTCTGACCCTCCCCCCTCTCATGCTCTCTCTATCTCATTCTCTCTCTCAAATAAATAAATAAAATCTTTAAAAAAAAAACAAACAAACTATGGCAGGGAAACAGCACGTACGTCGGGCTCCCTGTGGCAGCCCGTTCCACACCACCTTGTGACCACAGGGCATCGGGACAAAACCGTGGTCATGTTGCACCCACGGGAGCTTCTGTGTCTCGGGTGCTGATTTGGTTGCGCACGGTCGCCCGCGGTGGGAAAGCGGAACGGCAGCTCC